>NC_064617.1:891073372-891376402 GCF_023898315.1 Schistocerca nitens
AAACTCCAGACAACTCTTACAACATTTACAACAGTAAGAATCAATTTTAAACTGTCCAGTAGATTTACTGTTTGCTTATTATGTTAATACACAGAGATACAGACATAAAGACAACTTGTGTACTGCTGTGAAAGATGCAAATCAAGGAAAGTAACAATTGAATATTTTACATGGTGAATATGTATTATTCTGATATTTATAACTTTTGTCCCCCCCCCCATGAACCATGGACCTTGCCGTTGGTGGGGAGGCTTGCGTGCCTCAGCGATACAGATAGCCGTACCGTAGGTACAACCACAACGGAGGGGTATCTGTTGAGAGGCCAGACAAACGTGTGGTTCCTGAAGAGGGGCAGCAGCCTTTTCAGAAGTTGCAAGGGCAACAGTCTGGATGATTGACTGATCTGGCCTTGTAACAATAACCAAAACGGCCTTGCTGTGCTGGTACTGCGAATGGCTGAAAGCAAGGGGAAACTACGGCCGTAATATTTCCCGAGGGCATGCAGCTTTACTGTATGATTAAATGATGATGGCGTCCTCTTGGGTAAAATATTCCGGAGGTAAAATAGTCCCCCATTCGGATCTCCGGGCGGGGACTACTCAAGAGGATGTCGTTATCAGGAGAAAGAAAACTGGCTTTCTATGGATCGGAGCATGGAATGTCAGGTCCCTTCATCGGGCAGGTAGGTTAGAAAATTTGAAAAGGGAAATGGATAGGTTAAAGTTAGATATAGTGGGAATTAGTGAAGTTTGTTGGCAGGAGGAACAAGACTTCTGGTCAGGTGACTACAGGGTTATTAACACAAAGTCAAATAGGGGTAATGCAGGGGTAGGTTTAATAATGAATAGGAAAATAGGAACGCGGCTAAGCTACTACAAACAGCTTAGTGAACGCATTATTGTGGCCAAGATAGATACGAAGCCCACACCTACTACAATAGTACAAGTTTATATGCCAACTAGCTCTGCAGATGACGAAGAAATTGAAGAAATGTATGATGAAATAAAAGAAATTATTCAGATAGTGAAGGGAGACGAAAATTTAATAGTCATTGGTGACTGGAATTCGATTGTAGGAAAAGGGAGAGAAGGAAAAGGGAGAGAAGGAAAAGGGAGAGAAGGAAAAGGGAGAGAAGGAAAAGGGAGAGAAGGAAAAGGGAGAGAAGGAAAAGGGAGAGAAGGAAAAGGGAGAGAAGGAAAAGGGAGAGAAGGAAAAGGGAGAGAAGGAAAAGGGAGAGAAGGAAAAGGGAGAGAAGGAAAAGGGAGAGAAGGAAACGTAGTAGGTGAATATGGATTGGGGCTAAGAAATGAAAGAGGAAGCCGCCTGGTAGAATTTTGCACAGAGCATAACTTAATCATAGCTAACACTTGGTTTAAGAATCATGATAGAAGGTTGTATACATGGAAGAACCCTGGAGATACTAAAAGGTATCAGATAGATTATATAATGGTAAGACAGAGATTTAGGAACCAGGTTTTAAATTGTAAGACATTTCCAGGGGCAGATGTGGACTCTGACCACAATCTATTGGTTATGACCTGTAGATTAAAACTGAAGAAACTGCAAAAAGGTGGGAATTTAAGGAGATGGGACCTGGATAAACTGAAAGAACCAGAGGTTGTACAGAGTTTCAGAGAGAGCATAAGGGAACAATTGACAGGAATGGGGGAAAGAAATACAGTAGAAGAAGAATGGGTAGCTTTGAGGGATGAAGTAGTGAAGGCAGCAGAGGATCAAGTAGGTATAAAGATGAGGGCTAGTAGAAATCCTTGGGTAACTGAAGAAATATTGAATTTAATTGATGAAAGGAGAAAATATAAAAATGCAGTAAATGAAGCAGGCAAAAAGGAATACAAACGTCTCAAAAATGAGATCGACAGGAAGTGCAAAATGGCTAAGCAGGGATGCCTAGAGGACAAATGTAAGGATGTAGAAGCTTATCTCACTAGGGGTAAGGTAGATACGGCCTACAGGAAAATTAAAGAGACCTTTGGAGATAAGAGAACCACTTGTATGAACATCAAGAGCTCAGATGGAAACCCAGTTCTAAGCAAAGAAGGGAAAGCAGAAAGGTGGAAGGAGTATATAGAGGGTCTATACAAGGGCGATGTACTTTAGTACAATATTATGGAAATGGAAGAGGATGTAGATGAAGATGAAATGGGAGATACGATACTGCGTGAAGAGTTTGACAGAGCACTGAAAGACCTGAGTCGAAACAAGGCTCCCGGAGTAAACAACATTCCATTGGAACTACTGACGGCCTTGGGAGAGCCAGTCCTGACAAAACTCTACCATCTGGTGAGCAAGATGTATGAAACAGGCGAAATACCCTCAGACTTCAAGAAGAATATAATAATTCCAATCCCAAAGAAAGCGGGTGTTGACAGATGTGAGAATTACCGAACTATCAGTTTAATAAGCCACAGCTGCAAAATACTAACACGAATTCTTTATAGACGAATGGAAAAACTAGTAGAAGCCGACCTCGGGGAAGATCAGTTTGGATTCCGTAGAAATACTGGAACACGTGAGGTAATACTGACCTTACGACTTATCTTAGAAGAAAGATTAAGAAAAGGCAAACCTACGTTTCTAGCATTTGTAGACTTAGAGAAAGCTTTTGACAATGTTGACTGGAATACTCTCTTTCAAATTCTAAAGGTGGCAGGGGTAAAATACAGGGAGCGAAAGGCTATTTACAATTTGTACAGAAACCAGATGGCAGTTATAAGAGTCGAGGGACATGAAAGGGAAGCAGTGGTTGGGAAGGGAGTAAGACAGGGCTGTAGCCTCTCCCCGATGTTATTCAATCTGTATATTGAGCAAGCAGTAAAGGAAACAAAAGAAAAATTCGGAGTAGGTATTAAAATCCATGGAGAAGAAATAAAAACTTTGAGGTTCGCCGATGACATTGTAATTCTGTCAGAGACAGCAAAGGACTTGGAAGAGCAGTTGAACGGAATGGATGGTGTCTTGAAGGGAGGATATAAGATGAACATCAACAAAAGCAAAACGAGGATAATGGAATGTAGTTGAATTAAGTCAGGTGATGTTGAGGGAATTAGATTAGGAAATGAGACACTTAAAGTAGTAAAGGAGTTTTGCTATTTGGGGAGCAAAATAACTGTTGATGGTCGAAGTAGAGAGGATATAAAATGTAGACTGGCAATGGCAAGGAAAGCGTTTCTGAAGCAGAGAAATTTGTGAACATCGAGTATAGATTTAAGTGTCAGGAAGTCATTTCTGAAAGTATTTGTATGGAGTGTAGCCATGTATGGAAGTGAAACATGGACGGTAAATAGTTTGGACAAGAAGAGAATAGAAGCTTTCGAAATGTGGTGCTACAGAAGAATGCTGAAGATTAAATGGGTCGATCACATAACTAATGAGGAAGTATTGAATAGGATTGGGGAGAAGAGAAGTTTGTGGCACAACTTGACCAGAAGAAGGGATCGGTTGGTAGGACATGTTCTGAGGCATCAAGGGATCACCAATTTAGTATTGGAGGGCATCGTGGAGGGTAAAAATCGTAGGGGGAGACCAAGAGATGAATACACTAAGCAGATTCAGAAGGATGTAGGTTGCAGTAGGTACTGGGAGATGAAGAAGCTTGCACAGGATAGAGTAGCATGGAGAGCTGCATCAAACCAGTCTCAGGACTGAAGACCACAACAACAACATAACTTTTAAACAATTAAACAATTTTTTCAGCCTTCAGTTGCAAGGTAATTTTATTCGTTTACCTAGGTTTCGATTCCAGTAATGGAATCTTCTTCAGAACCTATAAATTAAACCACATACAGACATATGTTACTACTACAATGCATTATCAGTCTATACACTAATGTACCCGTTGAACAGACGATGGACATTATAGAATCCAATTTGCGATACCATAAAAAATTATCGGCCCCTGAGATCGATGAACTAATGGTTCTGTTACGCACCACCCTCAAGTACAATTATTTCTCTTTCAATAATAAAATATATTCGCAACCCTGTGGTCTAGCTATGGGCAGCCCGTTAGCTGGTATCATGTCAGATATTTTTATAAACTCAATGGAGCAGATGTTTTTTCGGAATTATCCAGATATGGCAAATAATATAATATTCTATGCGAGATATGTAGATGACCTGCTATTTGTGTTTGAAGGTTCCCATAAAGAGCTAGAACTGTTATTTACCACTTTCAATAACCTACATGAAAAAATCAGATTCACGCAAGAAAATCAGACAGCTGATAGGACCTTAGACTATCTCGATCTGACTCTATCCATTATTGGCAACAAAATAGATTTTAAAATTTTTCGGAAAGCAACCTATTCCGACATCATCATCCCAGCTGATTCCACCCATCCTCAGGCCCAAAAAATGGCCTTTTTTCACTCGAGTATCCATCGAGCTCTTTCCATTCCACTTTCGCCAGTCAACTTACAGAACGAATTAAAAGTCCTCGAAAACATCGCTCAGAATAATGGATATAATCCCAGTATAGTGAGACAGTTGTTCAATAAAAAAACACGAAAGAAGACTACCACTCTTTCCAGTTCAGATACTCACAATCAACACCAGGCAACGAAATACATATCAGTTCCCTTTATAGGTAACATCTCCTATAAGGTAGGTAGGTTATTAAAAAACCTAGGGTGCAAAGTTTCATACTCTACCACCAACAACCTCAAAAAGAACTTAATTCATTCCCTGGTTAAAGGTAATGATAAATCATCGCTGTCAGGTGTGTATAAAATCACGTGTGCTGAATGCCCTTCTTATTACATTGGCCAGACAGGAAGGGCCCTGTCTGTTAGGTTTAAAGAGCATCTGCCGACAAAAAGCGGTGATGGAACTCGAGGATCTACATTTGCTGAACATCTGGTCCAAAAGGCGCATGCTCCCAAGCCTCTAAAAGACGCAGAGCTTTTGCATAATGAAGTAAAGGGATGTAGGCCTGACACCCTCGAAGAATTGCAAATTTTTAAAAGTCTTAGTATTGATAGAGACAACTTACTTAATGATCAGCTGCAATTAAAAAATAGAAGTTATTTCGAAGGATTCCAACCTTTACTCCAGTGGAGTTGACCAACAGTCCGCCTCGAATGACCGATGCTGTTTTCCCCATCTGCTTCGTCCCTTTATTATAATGCAATTGTACATGTGTATCTTTGTACTACGTTATATATATATATATATATATATATATATATATATATAATTTGTTTAATGTTGCTATACTAATAGATAGGTTTGTCCAATTTAGGACGGCTTTCAGTCACATTTTGTTTATATGTATAGTTGCTCTAAGTAATTTTGAGACAGTTGTCTCTCGCCCCTGCGCTTGCGCATGCGCTTGGCCGCGGCCAGCCTCGCCGCGTAACGGCTCACAACGCCTAGTTTTCGAGCCGCTTACGTGTGGTCCTTATTTCTGGCCGGCGTAGCGTCCACGTTCGCCTCAATGGTGTTAATTTTGACTGACATAATCTTATGATTATGCGTCGTTAATGTTAATTTTTAATCTGTGACATGGCCAGAGTTTGGCTCACAAAATAATTTAATTTTTGTAAGTATCCCAATTTCTTTAATATTCAACATTAGACTGATAATGCATTGTAGTAGTAACATATGTCTGTATGTGGTTTAATTTATAGGTTCTGAAGAAGATTCCATTACTGGAATCGAAACCTAGGTAAACGAATAAAATTACCTTGCAACTGAAGGCTGAAAAAATTGTTTAATTGTTGTACATTTCACAGTTGCTGACACGCTGCAATATGTTAAAGATTTGTAAAAAACATAACTTTTGTTCAAAATATTAGGAAAAGATAAATTGCTACTCACTCTAAAGATGACACATTGAGTTGCAGACAGGCACAATGAAGAACTGTTACATACACTCCTGGAAATGGAAAAAAGAACACATTGACACCGGTGTGTCAGACCCACCATACTTGCTCCGGACACTGCGAGAGGGCTGTACAAGCAATGATCACACGCACGGCACAGCGGACACACCAGGAACCGCGGTGTTGGCCGTCGAATGGCGCTAGCTGCGCAGCATTTGTGCACCGCCGCCGTCAGTGTCAGCCAGTTTGCCGTGGCATACGGAGCTCCATCGCAGTCTTTAACACTGGTAGCATGCCGCGACAGCGTGGACGTGAACCGTATGTGCAGTTGACGGACTTTGAGCGAGGGCGTATAGTGGGCATGCGGGAGGCCGGGTGGACGTACCGCCGAATTGCTCAACACGTGGGGCGTGAGGTCTCCACAGTACATCGATGTTGTCGCCAGTGGTCGGCGGAAGGTGCACGTGCCCGTCGACCTGGGACCGGACCGCAGCGACGCACGGATGCACGCCAAGACCGTAGGATCCTACGCAGTGCCGTAGGGGACCGCACCGCCACTTCCCAGCAAATTAGGGACACTGTTGCTCCTGGGGTATAGGTGAGGACCATTCGCAACCGTCTCCATGAAGCTGGGCTACGGTCCCGCACACCGTTAGGCCGTCTTCCGCTCACGCCCCAACATCGTGCAGCCCGCCTCCAGTGGTGTCGCGACAGGCGTGAATGGAGGGATGAATGGAGACGTGTCGTCTTCAGCGATGAGAGTCGCTTCTGCCTTGGTGCCAATGATGGTCGTATGCGTGTTTGGCGCCGTGCAGGTGAGCGCCACAATCAGGACTGCATACGACCGAGGCACACAGGGCCAACACCCGGCATCATGGTGTGGGGAGCGATCTCCTACACTGGCCGTACACCACTGGTGGTCGTCGAGGGGACACTGAATAGTGCACGGTACATCCAAACCGTCATCGAACCCATCGTTCTACCATTCCTAGACCGGCAAGGGAACTTGCTGTTCCAACAGGACAATGCACGTCCGCATGTATCCCGTGCCACCCAACGTGCTCTAGAAGGTGTAAGTCAACTACCCTGGCCAGCAAGATCTCCGGATCTGTCCCCCATTGAGCATGTTTGGGACTGGATGAAGCGTCGTCTCACGCGGTCTGCACGTCCAGCACGAACGCTGGTCCAACTGAGGCGCCAGGTGGAAATGGCATGGCAAGCCGTTCCACAGGACTACATCCAGCATCTCTACGATCGTCTCCATGGGAGAATAGCAGCCTGCATTGCTGCGAAAGGTGGATATACACTGTACTAGTGCCGACATTGTGCATGCTCTGTTGCCTGTGTCTATGTGCCTGTGGTTCTGTCAGTGTAATCATGTGATGTATCTGACCCCAGGAATGTGTCAATAAAGTTTCCCCTTCCTGGGACAATGAATTCACGGTGTTCTTATTTCAATTTCCAGGAGTGTATTTAGCTTGTGACTAGCAATCTTGAAATTTCAACCTTAAGTTTCCATTGTTTGATTTTGTTCAAAATATTAAATTATACATGCTAGGTGAGCCTCAAATGTAAAGGCTGTTTGATACAAAATATGACCAACTGCAGTGAACATCCTGTGCCTGTACAGTAGCATGCCCTTCCTTTTTAGGGTTCTGTCATCAGTCGATAAAAATGGAACCCTTATAGGATCACTTCATTGTTTGTCTGTGTGCCTGATTGTTAACAACCCTTTTTCTCAGGATCGGGTAGATGTCCCACTTTGGAATTTATGTCACATACTAATGTCCACCGACCCTTGATGGTGTAAAAATTTAAGTTTCGTAGTCAATGCAATCAAAAGATAGTCACTTATGTTACAAATTCTGATACTTGCAGATTCACTCATTAAAACTTATAGGGTACATTCCATGACCCAGAATCGTGAAATGTGGCAGGAGCACGGTTTCACAGTGCAAGTAAAAAAATAAATTTGAAAATTGTTAATTTATAATTATGTCACATGAAGAAACTTTTTTGTCAGTTGTTATCTGACTGTCTGTCCATCTGTTAAGATCACTTTTTCCCAGGAATGGATAGAGGTATCAAGTTGAAATTTATGTTGCATACTAAGGTCAGTTGTCCCTCAGCGATGTGAAAAATTGAAGCTTCGAAGTCAATGCAATTAACAGATACAATCATTTATGTCACACGTTTTGATACTCACACACTATATGGTACAACCTGTTGAACTAGAATTATGAAATCTGGCAAGAAGCACAGTACAAGCAAAGGGAAAAAAATTTGGAAATTGTTACACTCCCAGGATCAATATATTACCAGTATTGATATTGCTAACAAGTAAAAATTATCGAGATTCTTGATTCTCGGTGTGGATGAACTATCTATATACGTAATTAAATTTGTGCAGAACCCTCAGTGCAAGAGTGCTACTCGCACCTGGCAAATGTTTTGTGTGTGCAACTGAAGTTATTTGTATTACCTGTTACTGTTACTTTCTTTCTGTGTGCCAGAGTGGCTGCAAAAATACAGTGGTCTGAATCCCCAATTCAAAGAGACACAGTGTGAATGTAAATTACAATGAACTGAGTGACACTTGAGCACCTTCACCAATTGGAGAAGTAGAACAAAGTAAGGCAATTGCATCATGCATTTACAGAAAGTTTGACAACTGTGCAATGTGGGGAGAGCAGTGGCATGCCTAGTACTCATGTACATCACACTGCTAAAATGGGTACAGGAAAAATTGCTGGACAATTATTAACATTCCAATGGTGTTTCGAAAAGGTGACCTAAACAAGAGTGTGCCTAACTTACCAATATATGAATTGTTTGTGCAAGTGCACGTTCAGTACTGAAAAGAGATGAGATGCTCACAAAAAATAAGCAATGATACTTACACATTACATTACTGCTTTTTACAAGTCCAAATAGCAAACTAGCTTCAGGTGTCCCTCACTATGATAAAAAGCTAAAGTAGTTCATAGAATGTGGTGTGAACTTTGTAGACTTTACCCAGCAAAGAACATGAGTAATACCTGAGGTGTACTGTAGAAGACATACAAAACAGGCATGACATTCAGACATGAAAATCTGCACTAATCAGATGGTTTGGAATTTCAGGAGAGAAATTTATGGACCCTTTCCTCCTTGCAAACCAATCTCATATTCAGCAAATGTCACTTTCTCATTTCAGGAAAAGGGTTGCTTCTCAAAATTTTGAAGATGTGAAGTGTTGAAATTTGTACTTTGGAACTGTCTGAGAACATTTACGTGGAGAAATTTAATGTGAAACTGTGATAAAAATGAGGTGAAATGTATGTATGTAGTATGTAAATCCTAAAATGCACCTTTGATTTGCATTTTTGAGATCTCTCTTCTTTTTTAATAAAATAGCCTTTATTTTTTGAGATTCTACTTTGCACAATGTTGTCTGATAAATATATCAACAAGAACCCTGTTGCTCTTGGACGAAACTTACACTATAAAGAGTTCGCATTTTTTTCCCCCACAATATAGCGATATCCAATTCAAAATCCACACTAAAATGAATGTAAGTAAGGTGGTGATAGTTGCTACAAGTGCAGTAAGGTTAACACTTTATCTTTCATTGTTTCTATAAATAATTAACTACCTCAAAATCTTAATTTCAAATGAGATCAGTGTTGATTCATTCCCAATTTATTAATGGAAGAAATAAAATGAAAAGCTGATCACAATGATATCAGTTAATAGCTGTCCACTTACCGTGAAACCCTCGCCCTGCACCATTATAAGCAACAATATATCAACAAGCCGTTGCACTTGTCTCATCCCCACCTCAGACAGAAACTCTGGTTCTTCGAATGCTAGTGCAAGAACATTTAAAAACTCACGAGTATCAAAATGTAGAAGGACCCTGTGGATTAAAATACCACACATTACTAATAAGTATAAGTTGTATTGAAAACAGAGATGAATCCATTAAAGTACCAAAAAACATTGCCTTGAAAAGGTGCAATGAATTTGCAATTTACCTATCTCCATTAAACAGCAGATAAAAATACATTTTAACATATTTAGCATTAATTACAATACCTACAAAATTTAATCACATTTCATTAACTACTTCCAGCCTTGAGCATTAATAGCACATTGTCCCTACTGTTGTTCAGAAAATTAATTATTTATTAGAGCAGTAAACAGAATAATTACATCCCTCTTGCATAGTGGTGACAGTACTTCTGAAACAGCAAAGTCTGCCAACTGCTGCTAAGCTAAATATACTGCATGCAAGTAGAGAGACGTGAAGAGAGCAGTGCAAGCGGAAACTGAGAGTCACTGTCTATCACTGCTGTGAGTGCCAAAGGCCTAGTTTGAAGCCATATGATCTGATTTTACATTTGATTGTGGAGCAGTTAATGGATGAAAAGAACACATCACTATCAGATTATGTACCTACAATGATTTCAGTAAACCTACTGCATATAACAAAGTGAAACAAACTGATGGTAGTTTCATGTGGATTAAAAGAAGGTGCACTAGTAAGAGAGGTTTAATTTGCACAACAGAATAATAACTAATTTTCACTGAATGGTGAAGGTCTGTCTCCTCAGATATTAGCCATTTTCAGTTTCCGAGAACGACACTAAACAATTACGAAAATTACAGGAATGACAGAGTGATATGACACTATTACTGCTTGGGGAATTTTTCAATGTCATTCTCTGCAAGATCTGTGCATTGAGTGAGGTGTCAGTTTCAAAAATAAAGGGTCCCATACTTATGATAGTTCAGATTCCACATCACATCACAAACTATTCACCAAGGAAAGGTTTTTCTTGTATTTTTCTAACAAGGAAGGGTTCCCAACTGTTGTAACACACTTTTTGAATCTATATAGTACGTTGAACAGCCAATATCGAAATACACATACCATTCAAATTACAGCCGGCGAGCAAATGATTTTGATAACATTTAAATCATGGAAATAAACAACGTTATACACCCATGGTAGTTCAAATGCAGTAGACATGAAAGTCCATAGTTCATGGTCTAGATATAAACATAGTTTACAGTGAGCACATCACAAGAAGAAAAGCTGAACCCAGCCATATTTGGAACCACCTCCTTCTAAATCACACTCGAAACAGTATTTGGAAGGTGTCTGAAATGATCACAGATGTTCATCAGTGTAACCACATTTTAAGAATGCAAAGCGGATAAATTGTTTGAATCTATTTGCTAGAAACTGGATGTGCACAAAAAAACTAAATGTGAAGAAATTATTCTCTTTTCCACACTTTAACTGTAGACAATAACATTATCCTACCTGTGATGAACAGTGCTATAATTCTGAACGGACAGAAAACGAAAATGTCCACTGGGTGCACCAATCCAGTACGTTCTGCAGGGATCAGTTTCTTGTGAAATTCAACATCTGCTGGAACTGTTTCAGTATGTAAAGCATCATCTTTATTTGCTGTCCAAGAATCAACCAAAAGAAGAATTCAATCTCTGCTATTCAAATCTGGTTGTAACACCTGTTCCAGGAACACTTTCAAATCCCATTTTGTCAGGTTTGGTGATTTGCTGGCACATGCTTTCACACTGTGTAATTCAAGTGCCACACTTGTTGGAAATTTCACACTTGTTTCCAAGACAAGAACACACATGTGTGGAATAAGGGTGTGATCCATTACAATAGGCATTATCACGTGTGAACGGGTGGTTGCTACAACTGATCTCACAGCACCAAAATCAGTTTTGCTCCTTTAACGGCAAGAGTTCTCCCAGAACGTAACTCTTCAGCAAATACTGACTGATCTGCACTAATTATCTGCTCTGGTGAAAAATTATACTCTCCAATGAAATTTCTTACTTTCATAACAAACTCATCAGCTTTCTTTCCTACATCAGTGTTATCACCAACAAATCTGACAACTTTACTCGTGATCATGCGAGAAACAATCTTGTTTTCTTGAGCTTTAGCAGCTATGTTTTGGAAGCTTTGAATGTTAAGACATTGTTTTGCTCAATTGTGCTTTAAAAGACAGTGCCCAGATTCATAGCATTCGGTGATCACTTACCTTGTTAGTTGTTATTCTTGTAGCACCTTCCTCTTTTTGTCATGTCATTTCACCATCTTTTTGGAATTTTGAAAAATTGTCTTGTTTTTTACTTGTCTTTTCTGTGCCATTATGGTACTGAATGTGACTTTGCAGAGTATGTCTAGGGCTAAACCAGGAGAGCACCATCATGAAGTTCATTCCTCTTGGCTGTTTCAGCCAGATTTTGTAAGCATCAGCCAAATAACCTTCAGAAAATTTTGTCCTATTTTTCTTTGGTGGTGATGGATAATATGAGGAACCACTCCTCTCATCTCTGCCACATAATGCTGGACCCCATTCTGAAGTCTGCTCATTTTCTAGCTATATTGCTGGACTGTGCCCAAAATCACTTTCAGTATTATCTACATTAGTGACTTCACCTACTGTAATAGTTCTGTACTCTTCAACATCAATGTTTTCATCGAGTAACTGTTTCCTAAACTCTTAAATAAACCATGCCATCTATTTTAGTTGGCCTTTCCTCTGAAATGCCGAAGAAATTCACTAGTAACTTAATAACTACAGCTGGTTTCATTGTGTAACAGCCAGAGAAGAGGCATGATTAGTACGCTCGTAACGAGAGCAGGACGAATATGTGAGCCGCAACACCTCAAACGAGAAATGCAACACCTGGAAACTGTCCTGAGGAGTAATGGGTACTCTAGAAATTATATTAGAAGTGTAACAGAGCCAAACACTTGGCGAAGTAAGGAACCAGAAAAAGAAATGTCGGGTACGGCCTTTCTGTCATACATTCCCAGAGTGACGGACAGAATTGGCCATATATTGCGCAAACATGGTGTAAAGGCGATTTTCAAACAGACAAGGAAGATCAAAGAGTGTCTTAGATCGGCGAAGGAGAAAAGAGACCCACTTGCAATGTTGGGAATATACCGTATACCATGCACATGCGGAAAAGTTTATGTCGGAATGACTGGATGATCCATCAACACCAGGATCAAAGAGCATAAGTGACATTGCAGGTTGGGGCAGGTGGAGAAATCGGCCATGGCAGAGCACACACTGAATGAGACCGACCACGTAATAAAATTCGTCGACACGGAAGTTCTGGCTGTAGATAAGCACTATCACACGCGCTTGTTCAGAGAAGCTGTAGAAATACAAAAACACGCGAACAGTTTGAGCAAGAAAGAGGAAAGCCTTAAGGTAAAGGGATCCTGGCTTCCCGTACTGCAGCGAACGACCGTCGCAGGTAGCAAGAGGAGAACCGCACCGGAAATGACCGCGGAGAAGCCCTCGGACGTTGGCGCGCCGGGTACATATAGTCTGCGCCCGCGAGCTCGGCTCCAGTTCACCACCGGCAATGGAGGGTGAAGCTTTGACAATGCCAGCCACTTGTGCTGGCGAAACGACAGAAAAATCATTAGATGAACGTCGGCCGAAGAACCCGAGACAGAAGCCAATAGGCAGTTTGTCAACAAGTGGCCACTAAAGCCTTAACAAATTTGAAATAAACTTGACTCATTCAAAAGTCAGTGATAACTACAGGTACCATTCCTTCCTGTTTCCAGCCACTATTCTCCAGACTGAATGGCTTCACTTATTAGGAGAACCATTCAAACTTGACCCTATCATTCAACAGAAAAATGTTAAATTCTGGATTATTCAAAATCTTCTGAAGTAATGTTTCACAAGGAAACAAATGTATCTCTTTCTTCCATTCACGTGACTTTGGGTATGGATGTCTCCTTAAAAAGCAGTCTAGTTTCTACTGAATGCACACTATATGGCAACAGTGCTGCCCATTTTGATAAACTCAACTACATGATATATTCAGCATTGCAAAGCTCAAAATGTTAGACTGATACCTACTTAAGAATAGAACTTTGAATAAGCTCCACCGCACACAAAATGAAACATAGAAGATTAGCATCAAACTTACAATCTACTATACAGTTATTAGAGATGAAGCACAAGCTCTTGTTGGACAAGGACATAAAACAGAACATATAATCGAAATATGGCATACATAATAGCATGCGTGTATTTAAGGTATACAAAGACATTGCCTATATGTAATGTGACTGACCTGAGGTAAGGATATGGCGGCTCAGAGTCAGGAGCATCTTTACTGTGTAGGCAGGTGAGGCACTTGAAGACTTCATGCTTCACACTGGCAACCATATCTGAAGGTATGTATCCCACTGGATATGCACGCCCAGCTAAGCAACAGCTGATGTACACCAGAAGCTTGTTGCCCAGAGCTATCTGCTGGTCTGTAAGTTGCTTTCCTGACATGAAAAAGAAAGAAGGTAATACATACACTGTGGGTGTGTTGGCATATTTGGATGTATTAAATAAAAACTGTTGGACATTTCTGTCAGCAGAGAGGAAAACAACACTGTTCAATAACAGTACTGAACGAAGAAAACTACACCCTCTAATTTGTCGGCAGAGTTCAGCCTTGCCCTGTGTCTTTATTTCTAAGGCTAAATGCGTAACTCCTCCCAAAATTGAGTGACTAAGTGGCATAAGGGTTGGTTTTAAGTAGTACAGAGTTTTATTATATTCTAGATTTTACAAACTTTTTAAGTTTTATAAAATATTTTTATGGAACAGCATTGTAAAACTCTGCAAGAATTTTGCCTACAAATACTTTATAAATGTTCATTTGTAGAAAAAACTTAAAACTTCAAAAAAATTTTTCAACAACTACTTCAAAATTATGACAAAATATTGAATTTGAACACACACATTTTATGTACTTCTTTTTAATATACAATATATAAATTAATATGTAATATATAAAGGGGAAATGTGTTTACCAGAAACAATAAACTAGGCTCAAGGTCACAGAGAGGGGGGGGGGGGGGAAGAGGAGGTGGACAAAGTGGTGGGAGGAATTGGAAACAGAAAGCAGCTTTTCAATTTTACTGAAATGGAACCCCAGTTATTTACACTTCAGATTTGCTCCTCCACTCATGGAATCACATTGTACAGTATTAGCTCAACTTTACTAGCACTTATCTCTACAGAGGTCTTTGTCCATGTTGCACTTTGCCACTTGTGATGTCGTTTGTGGTTGGTGCCATTGTGACAAGTTTGAATTCGTAGGTTGAAGATTAGAAGGGATGGGATTTGGATTATTTTCCACTTGAGTTGGTAGCATAAAATTCCAATTATTGTGAAAATTACACAGGCAGCTGAGGTTGAGGATTCTACAACTACCAGTCAATGCTGATGTTCATAGCAATACTTCTTACCAGTTGTTCCACTGACACATTGCCATGCTGTGTGAACATTTGTGGGTAAAATCTCTTAGAGTAGATCAGGTACATAAATTAATGCATAGCAAAATTCAGAATGGAACTGTCTGACATTAATTGCCCTTCTTCTTACATAAATAAGCTGAGTACAAACAAAATCTCTCCCCATAAAGCTAAAAGTCTACTACTAATACATGAATCCATACACACTCATCCCCAGTGACCATCTACCTTCTGTTCAAGCCTGTTGAGAATAAACAATTACATCATAAAGTAGCATGTGCACTCTTCACAAATGTAATTAACTTATTTACTGCACATATTAGTGTTTTCCCTGTCAACCCAAGAGCAAAATTGAACTGCCATTAGTAATACCGCAAGTATAGTTTCATCTAAAGTTCTTTCAATCTAGAACTTACACCAAATGTTTGATTTATGTTCAGTTGCATAATCCTCTTTCACAAAAATAACATCCTCTTCAATCCAGCCTTTGCTAAAATACACATATAACCACACAGTATGTAACTTGAATAATTCATAATAAAATACATGAATTTCATAAATGCAATGCGTTCACAGTTATCCCACTATTCTCTAATTACCTTATTAACCCCACTCGTAGCCTAAATGCATAGTGACATGACATGATGGTTACAGAACTGTCTTGCTTTCCTTCCTTGCTTTTGCTTTTTTTCCGTTTTCCCCAGGTTCTTCCTCCCCTCTTTCGAAGACACTGCTGATAGGGGGCAGCACCTCTACAGTTCCCTTAAAAGGAATCTGATTGTCGTGGACTATCGTGGAGCAAGTTGGGAGTTTTAGCTTAATGTTAACATGTGATGTCATTTATATAACCTGAAAGGGGCCTTAATAACATGTCACAAATTTCCTAGTTTTTCCTTTTGGTACATATGGGTCGGTCAACATACTTGATTGATGTATGTGATACTTAGGTAAAACTGCTTTCTTCTTGTGTGTCCTGTCTTGTGGTTCCAAGGCTTTTGTCTTCACCTTTTTGACTTGTTGCCAAATAGTTTTTAGCCATTTGGAGAAATTTTTCACTGGCGAACTATCACTTTCTGGTGGAGGCTTAAAAAACTCAGAAGAAGACGGCATCTTCTGACCGAAAACAATCTCATAGTGCGACAAACCTATGTTCTCATGGGTTTTTGAATTGCATACTACCGTGAGGTATGCAATTAAAACATTCCAGTTGTCACGCTATGAGTTAACTTAGCAACTTAACATCTTCACAATTGTCCGATAAACCTTTTCTGTTTGACCATTTACATGTGGATGTAATGCACTAATCTGAAGTTTCTTAATGTGCAGTAACTGGCATAACTGCTTCTTAAAACTGCACATAAAGTTTGTTTCTTACTGTTCCAGGTGTTCCAAACTTGAGCGTCCACTGGTTTACCACTGCATGTGCTACTGTTTCAGCCTGCTGATACGGTATGGCTGTCATAGAAATGAAACATGAAAAAATGATTGATTATTGTCGAAACATACAGGTTTACTGCTAGTTGTTTTTTTTTTTTTTTTTTTGCAAAAGGTCCTAGATTATCCAACCCAAGCATTTGAAATGGTTTATGTACCTCAGGTAGCCTTTGTAACATAAGTTTTGATAACTGAGCTCTGCCCATGGCACGCGTGGTATACAGTTCCTTAAGTAACGATCTACATCATGTCTGCATGTTATCCACCAGTAATTTTGTGCTACTCTCCATTCTGTCGCTCTACAAACAGCATTTTCTGCCAAAATCAAATCACGGGCTTGCCTCAACACTGTTTCATAGACACTCTGGGACTATGATGTGTAGCCTGCATCTCATCTTTCTGTACAATACGCCATCCTCCATGTTGAACTGTGGCTGCCTGGTGAACTGCTGGGCTATTTGGGCCACTGTTTTGTACTTTGATCCATCCATATTCATATGTACCCGCACATGTCACAGTGTGTACTTTGCAGCTTAGATCGTCTGCATTTGCGTATAACCTTCCTGAAGAATGTACTACTTCAAAATCAAACTCACTGAGACACAATGCCCATCTAGTTACTTTACTACTTGGATCTTTATGTATTGGTAACCATTTGAGAGCTGCAAGGTCAGTTATTACTTTGAAAGTACCTTCATATAAATGACATCTGAAATAAGTTATTCAGAATATTAATGTCGGAATTTATTTCCAGTTGTTGAATAGTTCCTTTCTTCTCAGTTAAGCTGCCTGGAAACATATACTGCATATTCTACCAGTTTTTCCATCTGAGCTATTGATATTCATACAAGTGGTTCTTTTGACTCCAAAGGTCTCTTTAATTTTCTTGTGGGCAGTATCTGTCTAACTCCTAGTGATATATGCCTCTACATCCTTACATTTGTTCTCTAGCCATCCCTGCTTAGCCATTTTGCACTTCCCGTCCATCTCATTTTTGATATGTTTGTATTCTGTTTTGCCTGCTTCATTTACTGCACTTTTTGTATTTTCTCCTTTCATCAATTAAATTCAATATCTCTTCTGTTATCCAAGGATTTCTACGAGCCCTCATCTTTTTACCTACCTGATCCTCTGTTGCCTTCAC
Organism: Schistocerca nitens; assembly: GCF_023898315.1. Classification (NCBI taxonomy): domain Eukaryota; kingdom Metazoa; phylum Arthropoda; class Insecta; order Orthoptera; family Acrididae; genus Schistocerca; species Schistocerca nitens. The sequence continues at coordinate 891,091,113 of NC_064617.1, forward strand.
TATTTCATCTCTCAAAGCTACCCATTCTTCTTCTATTGTATTTCTTTCACCCGTTCTTGTCAATCGTTCCCTAATGCTCTCTCTGAAACACTCTACAACCTCTAGTTCTTTCAGTTTGTCCCAGTCCCATCTCCTTAAATTCCTACGTTTTTGCAGTTTCTTCAGTTTCAGTCTACAGTTCATAACCAATAAATTGTGGTCAGAGTCCACATCTGCCACTGGAAATGTCTTACAATTTAAAACCTGGTTCCTAAATCTCTATCTTACCATTATATAATCTATCTGAAATATTCCAGTGCCTCCAGGCCTCTTCCACATATACAACCTTCTTTCATGATTCATAAACCAAGTGTTGGCTATGACTAAGGTATGCTCTTTGCAAAACCTACCAAGCAGCTTCCTCTTTCTTTCCTTACCCCCCATTCCACATTCACCTACTACTTTTCCTTCTCTTCCTTTTCCTACTATTAAATTCCAGTCACCCATGACTATTAAATTTTCATCTCCCCTCACTATCTGAATGATTTATTTTCTCTCATCAAACATTTCTTCAATGTCTGCGTCATCTGCAGGCTAGTTGGCATATAAACTTTTACTACTGTGGTAGGCATGGGCTTCATGCCTATCTTGGTTACAATAATGCATTCACTATGCTGTTCATAGAAGCTTACCCTTGCTCCTATTTTTTATTCATTATTAAACCTACCCCTGCATTACCCCTATTTGATTTTGTATTTATAACCGTGTATTTGCCTGACCAAAAGTCTTGTTCCTCCTGCCACCAAACTTCACTAATTCCCACTATATCTAACTTTAACCTATCCATTTCCCTTTTAAAATTTTCTAACCTACCTGCCCAATTAAGAGATCTGACATTCCATGCTCCAAACTGTAGAATGCCAGTTTTGTTTCTCCTGATAACGACGTCCTCCTGAGTAGTCCCCACAAGGAGATCCGAATGGGGGACTATTTTAGCTCTGGAATATTTTACCCAAAAGTACACCATCATCATTTAACCATACAGTAAAGCTGCATGCCCTCGGGAAAAATTACGGCTGTATTTTCCCCTTGCTTTTAGCCATTCGCAGTACCAGCACAGCAAGACCGTTTTGGTTAATGTTGCAAGGCCATATCAGTCAATCATCCAGACTGTTGCCCTTGCAACTACAGAAAAGACTGCTACCTCTCTTCAGGAACCACACATTTGTCTGGCCTCTCAACAGACACCCCTCTGTTGTGGTTGTACCTGTGGTATGGCTGTCTGTATCGCTGAGGCATGCAAGCCTCCCCACCAATGGCAAGGTCCATGGTTCATGTATGTAATCAATTTCCTAATTTATTTAGACTATTCCTAGTTAATATTTTTTGTTACAGAGCAAAATCAGTAATTGTTTTGTGACTTAGGTTGTTATTACTGGGCACCAGGTTCCACCGTGACAGTTCTAGAATCATTCAAAGGGAGTCTACATTCTGTATCGCAGAAGTACCTGGATCATGCTATATTAGTCGGAGGCGACTTCAACTTACCTAGTATAGACATCCCAGTCTTGAGCAGCTAAATCGACAGCCAACACGTAATGGAAATATTTTAGATCTGGTAGCCACGAACAGACCAGACCTCATCGACAGTGTCAGTGTTGAGACAGGGATTAGTGATCATGATGTCATTACGACTATGGTTACAAAATTTAAAAAGTCGGTCAAGAAGGCTAGGAGAGTATTCCTACTAGAAAGAGCAGATAAGCAGTCTTAGCATCCCACTTAGTAAATGAATCGACTTCATTTACTTCCAGTACGATGGACATAAAGGAATTATGGGCAAATTTTAAACACATTGTAAATCATGCATTGGACAAGTATGCGCCGAAAAAGTGGGTTGCGGATGGAAAAGACCCACCGTGGTTTAACAGTGCAATTCGGAGAATGCTCAGGAAGCAAAGGCAGTTGCACTTGCGGTACAAGAAAGGTCGGGAGAATGAGGACAGGTGAAAGTTAGTAGAGATTCATGCTGCTGTAAAAAGAGCATGGTGTGCTGCCTATGAGCGCAGAACATAGAGGCCAACTAGCACGATGGAAAGCCCAGCTGGGTAATGTGGTCATCGGGAGGCGGGAAGGGAACTAGAGAATCAAAGGGAAGTTGCCACTATCACAGAGGTCATAATGTGGTGACTGTAAGGAAGGGGGAAGAGAGCTAAAGATCAATGGTAGGAAAGTGCCATACATGGCACTAAAATGAGTAGGGAAACTACCATCAAGGCGGCACAGGTCGTGACCTGCATGAAATTGGTCAATGAGGAGCCCCTGACTAGATGAAAAAGCGCTGCCCCACAAACGATGATGGGCATTAAAATCCCCAAGGAGGAGCAAGGGAGTGGAAAGATGCTGAAGGAGGGCAGTTATGGTACCAGATGTAGGTAGAATGTCAGTAGGGAGATAGAGATTGCACACTGTGACCACAGAGTTCAAGTGGACCCAGACGGCAACTGCTACCAATGGGGAACACAGTGGGATCCATGAACTAACAATATCCATGTGGAGCAATGTGCAGACACTATCAGAGTCCTCAAAGTGCCATCCCAGTTCTAACAGAGCATAACACCCAGAAAGGGTAAGCGAGTGAGCTTTGGAACCACAAAAAAGAGAGGGCAACCTCAGGGAGAAAGACTGTGTGTCCTGTGGCTGAGATGTGGCAGCAGGGTCCCACCTGAGAGACGCCAGGGGGAAGGGTCCATGGAGGGAGACCCATCACCATCGGGTGCAGAAGATGGGGGAGCACTTCTTTGGCTGGGGAGGGGGAGTGGCATCCAGAGAGGAGGGCGTGGGAACCACAGGGAAGGGGGAGAACAGAGGGTGACGGCACAGAGGTAAGGAAGAGGGAGGAGGGGAAAGTACGTAACAGAGGCAGAAGTGGAAGTAATCAACACAGGATGAAGTCAGTCAAATTTCTTATGAGCCTCAGTGTAAGATAAACGATCCAGGTAGTTTTACTTTTGCATCTTCTTTTCTTTCTTATAAGCCAGGAAAGCTGGTGAGCATGAAGAGTGATGGTCTTGACAATTAACACACACAGGTGGCAGAACACAGGGTTTTTCCCTCATGCAGAGTGTCTCCACCATCACGACACAGACGGTCCACCATACATCGGAAAGAGATGTGGCCAAAACAAAAGCACCGGAAGCACCTCATGGGTGGCATGATGTACAACTCCACATCACACTGATGGCACATAACCCTGACCTTCTCTGGGTGTGTATGTGCCTCTCACACCAGAGAGGAGGGCGTTTGTCCTTATGACCTTTCTGCACAAGCCAAACAAAATGACTGTCCCATTATTCCAAACTGGCCTAGAGTTTTCATTAGACTGGAAAATGACTCCCTGGACTGACTGGTGAGGTGTAATGAACACTCGGATGTTGCCAAGATGATCACAAGCATGAAGAGCTGCAGATCTAGTGGCAGAAGAAGTTCTGATCAACAGTGAACCCGACCGCATCTTAATGAGACACTACATTGTGCCAAACTTGTCTTCAGTATTTTCACAAAAAATAACAGCTTTGTGGTGGTGAATGTGTCACCGTCTGTACCAGTACAGACCAGGTCACGAGGAAAGCGTTCCATCCAAGCTGGCAAGCTGGGCCCTCCTCCCACAGTGTTGCCAGGAAAGGGTAGGATGCAATGTCATAAGAAATTGCATTCAATGGTCAGTTACCATTCAAAGACACAGCCATGGAAGAACAGACAGATTTTTGGAGCTTGATACACTTCGTACGCAAAGCATCTGCCTTGATACCACCTACTCCAATCAAGGGTTCTACCCATTGGCACCACCCAGACACAGCAAGGGCCATCTGGCACAGAGGCCGCCGCCAGGAGTTCTGATGCTCTGGAACAACAAGCAACCACTCCTGGACATATTTGAGTAGGCTACAGTTCAGGTATCAGTAGTGGGATCCCTGTGTTGTCAGGGGGATCAGCCAGATGGGTACGTAACAGCTCCACCACAAGGACTGACTACATGTGCTGGTGACCTAGCAGGGTGGAGGGAGGGTCTATGGCAGAGAAGGAAGGGGGAGAAGGAAGGATAGAGAGAAATCCACACCTTAGATGCTAGGGAGGGAGCACTTCCTCAAATGGCTCGCACTACAGACAAAAAATTTAGAAGTGGAGCTCAAACCCCATAGGAGGACCAAAAATGCCAAAAAGGAAGGGTGACAGAAAAAATGCAAGGGGAACAAAACCACATGGAATACAGGAAACCAAGAGAACAGCCAGGTCGACATAAGTAAGAACTCAAGAGAGACGGGAAGGAGGGGGCTGCAAGGAAGGAGTGTGGATGTGGAGGTCAGAGCATGGGGAAGAAAATGCAGCCCAGGAAATAAGCATGGGCTGCAATAGCCTGGGGCCTCATGGGCACCATGCATGAACTCTTGAAAGAACCATCAGTTCGGGTGGGGGGCATCACTCCTTGGTTTGAAGAGTAACTGTCTTCTGTTGGTGGGGGGTGTGGTGGGGAGAGGGGGCAGAGATGGCTGGACCAGTGATGGTGGCAGAGCACAGAGCTGCCCCTAGTGCCCACAGGCTTAGTAGGGGGCAAGCAGCAGCTCATGTCCTGGCTGAGTCAGAAGCATCTGAGGCACCGGCATGTCGCGGAGTAGTCAGGCTCCACATCACAACTGTTTGACAAAGACTGACTGGTTCAAGTGTCCTTAAATACCACATCTGTGTGCTGATTTCTGTTGTTTACCATGGCTAGTGTGCTATGACAAATATTTGGAATGTGTTGGTGACCTTCTGGCAGTCATAACTAGGTTGCAATAGTCCTGCAAGCTGTATCAGATGTTGACGGCAAGTTTGTCCGTTGTCACTCTAGTGCTGCGAAGTCACTGACTCTGTAGCCCATTCTTTGGCTGCAACCGAATTGGTAGTGCCCTGGCTTCATCATGATGCTCTTCTGCTGGTTTCCAAAGTCACTTACAATTTTATCCCTTTTACAGTCTGTTGGGATCAACTCTTCCACCACTGAGCCATTCAATTGGAAAAAAAGTGAAGTGTTAGTATAAAGACAGTTACACAAATGAGACTGTAATAAAAAGACTGTAATACATATGCAGATGGTGAAATATTGATTATGATCACATACGAAGAATGTCAAATAGCATGCAGTAAACTGCAAATTATTTTTTCTGCAGATAATGGTGTTCATAGTTCTGAGAAACATAATTCTGAAGAAATTTGTCCATTAACAACAACAATAACAAGGCAAGAACGAGGATGGAAAAAAAGGCAACTGAAAAGTATGAGGAATTAACATTCAAATGAGAGCTATCTGGAAACTGCAGTGCTGAATCATACTTCTGCATAAAAATTCATAGTTTCAAGGAGCTTCCAGGAAAATTAAGATCTTGTAACTCAGAGGGTATATAGCCAAAGACAGATTATGGAAATTATCTGACCCTAAAACAACTTCGAATGGACGTACTCAACTAGTAACTAAATCAAGTATGAAAATATATGCTTCAGATTAGAGTAACAACAAACATGCACGGGAGATGTTGGGTTTGCTGTACTAAGCTGTCACTCATTTATATAGTATTGTTATTTCAAGTCAGTTCTCAATTCTAGTGAGTTGATCCACATAACCAATACTGATATTTGATCCTTCATAGAGTCATTTACACCAAGAACATATACTTTATAAGTCTGATCCATTGTTGCTATTTCTGAACCAAGGCAGTGCCATCACAAAGGAACGCCAATTAAGAGTTTGATAATTCAGTGTCTCTTGTAAATAAGTACATAGCCTTTTGAAACAAGCGGCGCATTTCATCATGGGTTCATTAAGTCAGGCGAGAGTGATTTTGCTGAAGATTAATGGGAAGATGGAATAACTAATGAGGCAATGAATCCAACAAATGGGGGGAATAAATTTGTGGCATAAGAAGGGATTGGTTGATAAAATAATTGTCAGCCAGGTAATAGGGGGGGGGGGGGGGGGGGAGAGAGAGAGAGAGAGAGAGAGAGAGAGAGAGAGAGAGAGAGAGAGAGAGAGAATTGGGGAGGGGGGATTGTAGAAAGAGACCATAAGTTGGTTCAAATGGATGCAGGTTGCAGTAGTTATACAGAGATGAAGAGGCTTGTACAGGATACACTACTGTGCATAGCTGCATAAAACCAGTCTTTTGAGTGAAGATGACAAATGTATCGAATATGTTGTCCTGTTGCCCTCATGAGTTACAAAAGAAAGGAGAACACAAAAAGACCAATCAATAATTAAAAAAGAAAATGGTATAATAACCAGGAAAATTTTAGTAATTGTAACATTTTCAACTGTGACAGTTTAAATCTCATTAACACAAAAAATCATGTCTCATTTTCTAAAACAATAAAACTAGGATGGAACATGTGGTTCCTGACGAGGCCTGTTTCGCTTAAAATTGTTCTGCTTTGGTAAGTGCTGCTACAGTTTCAACATTTTTCTCACGCTTGGGGGCAATAATTTGTGCAGTTGCATAGTATGAACTTAAATTATAAATGGTGTACCACATCTCACTTTGCAAGCATAAAGGAAACCACTAACATGATGGAAGTACAGTACTGCAATTAGGGCATGCAGCAAAATCACACTGACATGGTGCAGAACAGCCCAGAATTGCCTCATCTCTCCCACTTTTACCTGTTGCTCATTGTTATCTGTAAACAATAGAGAAAAAGAATTCTTTCCAATTTTTCCTATTTTTTCCTCAATCTTTGGACACTGTGAACAACTCTCTTTGTAGCTATAACAACTCTTTTGTAACAATAACTACCTGTTCTGTAGATCTAGGCAAAAGGTGTAACAAAACTCATGAAACAATAAGAAATACAGATTACAACTGAAGTTTTCTTCAGCCGTCATCAACAATGGGCTTTAAATTTCTCATTTTTTCTGGTGTCCTTATACCGAGCAATGACTGAACCGAAATTTTAAGAATAGCTCCCACGTATTTCCAATTTAATCAAAGATTTTGCAGCTATATTTTCTAAACTGACAAAATTTTACATGACTATTCTGACACAATGTAGCAAAAGCAGGCAGATCATTTGTGACTTTTTTCCTTGGGAAAAAAAAGAAGAAGAAATATTACAATTGAATAGTCAGTAATTACATATACAAAACTGAAAGGAACAAATGAATAAGCTGTTTTACCTGTTGATAGAGCAGCTTGCAGTATAGGCATAAGCTCTTGTAGTGGTGTTACATAATCCATTAGAGCTTTATTATGTATGTATATAATGGCATTATACAATCCCTGAGACCAACACAAGCCCATTACTTGATGAATATCAAGTGATGCAACGTCCATATGCACCAAACATTCTTCTAAAGTCTGTCAATAATAAAACGGAAAATATTCAGAAGCAAATAACTTTCATCACTTCTTAAAAGCAGCATGACAACAATACTCTACAGCATGTGGGTTCAAGTAGAATCCTCCTGACTATAGTTTAAACAGCTAAACTTTATAAAGTGACATCCACAAACTGCTCTCGTTCATGGTATAGAGCAGATTTTGGCAATGTGTCTCTTCTTTATCCCGCTAACATACAAATTAATTAAAGTCTGTGGACAATGTTACCTTCACATTATATTGTGTAATACAGTTTGACTGCATTAATTTTTAATTTATTTCCAGCAATTAAAAATAAAAATACATTGTTATTAAAAAACTGTAATTCATCATCTGTTAATTAACATTTCCATTTGTTAATATAAATGTGGAATTTATATGACAGTAAAAAACCATAGTTGCTACTACAGAGATTTGAACCAGCAACTATACGATTAAAAAAACTTCTGTGATATGCATTGTGGCACCAGTACCTTGTTCAGCTAGAATTTATTTTTACTTGACATAGCTCAAATCTTCTCTCTTCTTGTTGTAGTATTATTCTTTCCTGTCTCAGTCGTTATGTCTGGTTGAAAATGGAAAGTGATGCGGACCTTGATCAAGCGTGACTTCCTTTTAACTGTACGGTATATGTTGCATTGCATTTGGCAACTTTCGGGTAATTGAACATGTATCAATAATTACAGATTTCTGTAGTTGTATATATATGTTTGGATGTAGCTGTATCGCGTTGATGTACTGGTGGATATTGTGTGGTATGATTCCTGTAGTTGATAGTATAATTGGTATAATGTCAACTTCATACTGATGCCACATGTCCTTGACTTCCTCAGCCAGTTGGATGTATTTTTCAATTTTTTCTCCCATTTTCTTCTGTATATTTGTTGTATTGGGTATGGATATTTCGATTAGTTGTGTTAATTTCTTCTTTTTATTGGTGAGTATGATGTCAGGTTTGTTATGTGGTGGTGTTTTATCTGTTATAATGGTTCTGTTCAAGTATAATTTGTATTCGTCATTCTCCAGTACATTTTGTGGTGCATACTTGTATGTGGGAACGTGTTGTTTTATTAGTTTATGTTGTATGGCAAGTTGTTGATGTATTATTTTTGCTACATTGTCATTTCTTCTGGGGTATTCTGTATTTGCTAGTATTGTACATCCACTTGTGATGTGATCTACTGTTTCTATTTGTTGTTTGCAAAGTCGGCATTTATCTGTTGTGGTATTGGGATCTTTAATATGCTTGCTGTAATATCTGGTGTTTATTGTTTGATCCTGTATTGCAATCATGAATCTTTCCGTCTCATTGTATGTATTGCCTTTTCTTAGCCATTTGTTGGATGCGTCTTGATCGATGTGTGGCTGTGTTAGATGATACGGTTGCTTGCCATGTAGTGTTTTCTTTTTCCAATTTACTTTCTTCGTATCTGTTGATGATATGTGATCTAAAGGGTTGTAGAAGTGGTTATGAAATTGCAATGGTGTAGCTTATGTATTTATATGAGTGATTGCTTTGTGTATTTTGCTAGTTTCTGCTCGTTCTATAAGGAATTTTCTTAAATTGTCTACCTGTCCATAATGTAGGTTTTTTATGTCGATAAATCCCCTTCCTCCTTCCTTTCTGCTTAATGTGAATCTTTCTGTTGCTGAATGTATGTGATCTATTCTATATTTGTGGCATTGTGATCGTGTAAGTGTATTGAGCACTTCTAGGTCTGTGTTACTCTATTTCACTACTCCAAATGAGTAGGTCAATATTGGTATAGCGTAAGTATTTATAGCTTTTGTCTTGTTTCTTGCTGTCAATTCTGTTTTCAGTATTTTTGTTAGTCTTTGTCTATATTTTTCTTTTAGTTCTTCTTTAATATTTGGCTATTCCTATTTTTTGTCTGTATCCTAGATATTTATAGGCATCTGTTTTTTCCATCGCTTCTATGCAGTCGCTGTGGTTATCCAATATGTAATCTTCTTGTTTAGTGTGTCTTCCCTTAAGTATGTTATTTTTCTTACATTTGTCTGTTCCAAAAGCCATATTTATATCATTGTTGAATACTTCTGTTATCTTTAGTAATTGGTTGACTTGCTGATTTGTTGCTGCCAGTAGTTTTAGATCATCCATGTATAGCAAATGTTTTATTTTGTTGGGTATGTTACAGTAATATTATATCCATAATTTGTATTATTTAGCATGTTGGATAGTGGGTTCAGAGCAAGGCAGAACCAGAAAGGACTTAATGAGTCTCCTTGGTATATTCCACGCTTAATCTGTATTGGCTGTGATGTGATATTATTTGAATTTGTTTGGATATTAAGTGTGGTTTTCCAATTTTTCATTACTATGTTTAGGAACTGTATTAATTTAGGATCTACTTTGTATATTTCCAATATCTGTAGTAACCATGAGTGGGGTACACTATCAAAAGCTTTTTGGTAATCAATGTATGTGTATGTTTAGTTTTAGCTTGATATGTCACCTCTGTATCTATTATCAGTTGCTCTTTACAGCCTCATGCTCCTTTGCAGCAGCCTTTTTGTTCTTCATTTATAATTTTGTTCTGTGTTGTATGTGTCATTAATTTCTGTGTAATGACTGAAGTTAATATTTTGTATATTGTTGGTAGGCATGTTATGGGGCGATATTTTGCTGGGTTCGCTGTCTGCTTGATCTTTAGGTTTTAGATAAGTTATTCCTTGTGTAAGTGTATCAGGGACTGTGTATGGGTCTGCAATGTAACTGTTAAATAATTTAGTTAGATGTGAATGTGTTGAGGTGAACTTCTTTAGCCAGAAATTTGCTATTTTATCATTTCCAGGGGCTTTCCAATTGTGAGTAGAATTAATTGCTCGGGTGACTTCATGTTGCAAAATTATCACTTCAGGCATTTGTGGTATCATCTTGTATGTGTCTGTTTCTGCTTGTATCCACCGTGCATGTCTTATGTTGTACCGGGTTTGACCATATGTTGCTCCGGAAGTATTCCATGTCTGTTATGTTTGGTGGATTGTCTATTTTAATGTCTGTGTTATCTATTGTCTGGTAAAATTCCTTTTGGTTTGTGTTGAATGTTTGGTTTTGTTTCCTTCTATTTTCACTTTTTTTGTATCTTCTAAGTCGTTTGGCCAATGCTTGTAATTTCTGCTTCTTTTCATCTAACTGCTCTATCGCTTCTTGTTGTGAGATTTTACCTAACCTTTTTCGTTTTTTGTCTGATATTTCTTTTCTTATAAACTGTGTTAGCTGTCCGATGTCTCTTCTCAGTTTTTCTATTCTGATCTGTAGCCTGTGTTGCCACGCTGGTTTTGTGGGTTTCTTCTGTGTGTTGGTTGGTTCTGATCTCTGCCTAGTGTGTATATTTAGTGTAGTGAGTGCTCCTACATAAACCAGTAGTTGTAACTCTTCCATAGTTGTATTTTCATTTATTTTGTTGCGTATGATAGTGTTGATAGTAGTTGTTGTTTCGACTTGTGGGTTATTTGGTGGTCTATGCAAGAATGGTCTAATGTGTCTTTGTATTCTATATATGTCAACTGAAATTTTTTTTCTATATCTAACATGTGTGTCACTACATGTTCTATTCGTGCTTGTTTTGGTGGCTGTCTTAAGATTTCGTTTTCCTCTGATTGTTTAATTGATGTGTGTTGTTCTTTGTTTGTTTGCTCTGGGATGTTTGAGTGCGTTACTGTCTTTTCTTCTTCTTCTTCTTCTTCTTCTTCTTCTTCTTACTGCACATTATTTTGTTCCAGTATTTGTTGTACTTGTTGTTTGATGTTTTCTAATTCTGACTGGGGTATCCTGTTATTTTTGATTATTACACGAATCTGATCAGCTAGTCATTGTTCTGTTAAAAATTTTAATTCTGGGTATCTGGTAATAAATGTTGTGTATACTTGTGATCTGTATCCAGTTGTGTTGGTTCCTAAGTTTGTTGCTTGGTAATAACAGAACATGAGGTGTCTGTTAACTTCTTCTGACCATCTCATCCTGTCTTTGTTTTCCTTCTAGAGTGGTTGCAGGAAGCATGTCCTGCAAAACACCTCTATTTGAATTTAAATCATTTTCCGTGTGGCTAGCAGTGTCGTTACCATTGTGGACGGGCATAGGGTTCAAGCGTTGTCCCCGACCATGACAGCGCTTGTCCGAGGCTTCATTAGTTCTGTCCTGAAGCAACTAATCACACTAAAAGGGGGGTTAGCCCTATTGGTGGTTTGTTCTTTTCGTCGTCTCTTACGACTGGCAGGACTAACCGAAGGCCTATTCTTTTCCCGAGCCTCCATGGGAGTATTATTATTATTATTATTATTATTATTATTATTATTATTATTTACAATTACACCATATTGCTTTTAGAAACTGATGTCCAGACAGCGACTTTAAAATCCTGTAAGTATGAAGCAAATCTAAGAGGGCCAATTTATAAGGTTACACCTTACAGTGATTAGGGCAGCAATTTTCAAAATTCGGACTAAAAAAAGTTGGTGACTTGAGTGAACGAAATAGATAAGAATGGATGCCAGGTAGTCAAGGGACTTCAGAAGCAGACAGGTGAACAAGGTAGAAGGAACTGTATTGATAAATTCATTTTTTAACAGGTAATACAGGATTAAAACACACAGACACACACACACACACACACACACACACACACACACACACACACACAGAGACAGACAGAGACAGCCAGAGCAAGAGAGAGAAGAGAGAGAGAGAGAGAGAGAGAGAGAGGCAGGCTTAAATAATACCATTGATAAACATTGTTTGTAGAAGCTACAGTGGAAAATAAGGGACAAGTACATAAAAAAATGAGTTCCAGTGAATTGAGAATTCTTGTGTTAATTTTAACATATATTATTATTATATTCGTATATTAAAATTGAACAAGAATGGGCAGACACAATGAATGAAAGGAACTACAACTGAATTAAGAATGGTGGAGCTGGAATGAGGAACGAGTGACCACCCAAAAAAGGAACAAGATCAAGGAGGGAATAATGAACGGTGGAACTGGAACAAGACTGGCCAAATAAAACCAATGTGTGAACAACAAACAGCGGTACTGGAACGACACCAGCCAAACGAGATTGAGGTGGGAACAAGCAAGACCAATCTGAAAAGAATGGTGAGCAACTGTTCCTTAGAAGTTATTCCTCGGTCCTTTCATTCAGTTTCTTGAACTTTGGACCCATTCTTTTATGAACAATCCACCTCTAGAGTAGACAGTACTTTCTTAATTGACTGCTTTTACAGCTTACAGATGTTTCTTTTACTGATGTATGCACCACTTCTGCACTATCTGTGTTCAAATATTGTTAATAATTTTGTGTCAAAGGTGAAAGTATGTTGTGACAGGCTGATCCTTAGTGCAGCCCGAGGTTTAGGTAATACTGCAAGGTGACAATTTTGTTTTGAGATGATGAAGCCAAAGAGTGTGAATATAATGTGGTCACAGACTAATCCATATTGTAGTTGGGTGTCTATGTTAATGTGAAAGCTGACAGCTTCAATTTTCATTACTTTCTCTTTATTTTCACCCAGAATCTCACTGTATCTATACCAATGACAAAAATGCTTAAACATGGTAAAAGTACAAAATGAAAACTCAGGATTCAATAATTTATTATGTATCTGTACATATCTGACCCAGTAAACAAAGTGTTTCTCTTCAAAAATACAGTTTGATCACACCCCAGCATCTACTATCTCACGATAACTGTTACATTAAATACGTAACATTTCTCCTGCTGTTAAAGGAAAAAGATCATTACAAAACTGACTATACAAATCAGCTATTCTGCTGACACAACTTCCCACAACTGCTTATGACAGGTGTTAGCAACATGTAATTTGGCGTACAGATGACAAATTCAGTTGCAGACAGGTAGAACGAAAAGACTGTTACAGATTGAGCTTTCAGCCAAAGCCTTCTTCAGGAAAGAAAATACACACATATTCACATAAGTAGGCACACCTCACACACAAATGTTCACTATCTCTGGTCGCTTCAGGCAGAATGCAACTCTTGTGTTTAACAAAGGGGATAGGAGGATGAGGATGTTTGGTTTGTGGGGCGCTCAACTGCGCAGTTATCAGAGCTCGTACAAATTCCCAACCTTTGCTCAGTTCAGTCTCGCCACTTTCATGAATGATGATGAAATATGAGGACAATACAAACACCCAGTCATCTCGAGGCAGGTGAAAATTCCTGACCCCGCCGGGAATCTACCCTGGGAACCCGTGTTCGGGAAGCGAGAACGCGACCGCAAGACCACGAGCTGCGGACAAAGGGGGGTGGGGAAAACAGGGTACGGGTGAGGGGAGAGAGGAGTGCTGTACGAAGAGTGTGCAGGGACCAGATGTACAGCAGCAGGACAAGGCTGGCAAGTGCAGCATCGGGAGAGACAGGTGGGGGGAGGGGAGGAATGGAGAGGTGCTGAGGGGGAAAAGATCAGTGGGTGGGTTGGCAGTGTGTGAGGTGAGAGGACGTCAATTGGGAGGAGGTGAGTGGACAGAGGAGACAAAAACTACTGTATGGAGGGTACGGAGACAGTAGGTTATTGTAGGTTGAGGCTGGGATAATTTTGGGAGTGGAGAATGTGTTTTTTGTGCAGTTCAGAAAAGCTGATTATGGTGGCCCAGATTATGAAGCAGTCATTTAAATCAAGCACATTATATTCAGCAGCATGTTGTGCCATAGGGTGCCCCACTTTGCTTTTCGCCACAGTTTGGCAGTGGTCATTCATCCTGGTAGACAGCTAGTTGGCAGTCACACCAATCTAAAAAGCTGTACAATGATTACAACAGAGCTAGTATATTACATGGCTGCTTCCACAGGTGGTCCTACCTCCACAGAAGGGTAAATTGAAATAACAATTCTAAAACAATACAATGGAAAATCTGAAATGGAATAATGACAATATTATGAAAACGATAGATTGCTACTCGCCATATAGTGGAGACCAAGAGCGGCGGACAGGCGCAACAAAAAGACTGCTACACAAGTCATAAGGCCTCTTTTGAACTAGACAAAAGAGACACACACACACACACACACACACACACACACACGACCACTGTGTCTGGCTGCCAAATCCAGACTGCGAGCTATAGTGCATGAAGTGAGAAGCAATGTTTGGTGGGTGTAAGGAGGAGGCTGGAGTGGGCAGGGGGAGGGATAGCAGGGTATGGGTAGGGGAAGGGGACAGCAGAGTGCTGCTAGTGTGACATACAGGAATGAAGTGGGGAGAGGGCAGTGCAGCTAGATGCAGTCGGGTGAAGGGGCAGGTTAGATGGGGAGGGGGGGGGTTAGGTGTAAGAAAGGGGGGAGGGGGCAGAGCGGAAAAGGAGAGAAGTAAAAAGACTGTGGGTGCACTGATGAAACAGAAGGCTGTGTGGTGCTGGAGTGGGAAAAGGAAAGGGGATAGGTGGGTGAAGGACAGTGATTAATGAAGGTTGAGGCTAGGAGGGTTACAGGAATGTAGAATATGGTATATTACAGAGAGAGTTACCACATCTGCAATTCAGAAAAGCTGGTTTTGGTAGGAAGGATCCAGATGGCACAGGCTGTGAAGCAGTCACTGAAATTCGGAACACTGTATTAAGCAGTGTGCTCAGCATCTGGGTGGTCCAGCTGTTTCTTGGCCACAGTTTGGCGGTGGCCTTTCATGCAGACAGACAGCTTGTTATTTGTCACACTCGCGTAGAACACAGCACAATGGTTGCAGCTTAGCTTGTAGATCATATGACTGGTTTCACAGGTAGCCCTGCCTTTGATGGGATAGGTGATGCTTGTGGCTGGACTAGAGCAGATGTGCCTAGACTGGAGTATATGTATGGGACAGGTCTTGCATCTAGATCTATTTCAGAGGTATGAGCCATAAGGCAAGGGGTTGGGAGCAAGGGTTCTGTAAGGATGGCGAGGATATTGTATAGGTTCAGTGGGCAGTGCAATACCACTGTGGGAGGGGAAGGAAGGATAGTGGGTAGGATATTCCTCATTTCAGGGCACAACAAGAGGTAGTCTAAACACTGGCGTAGAATGTGATTCAGTTGCTCCAGTCCTGTGTGGTACTGAAACATGAGGGGAAGCACTCTGTGAACAGACGGTGGGACTTCGGGAGGTGGTGGGTGAGTAGAGAGAATGCATGGGACATCTGTTTCTGTACAAGGTTAGGTGGGTTATTATGGTCTGTGAAGGCCTCAGTGAGACTCATTGTATATTTTGAAAAGGACTGTTTGTCACTGCAGAACTGATGGCCATGGGTGGCTAGGATAGGCTGTATGGATGCGACTTCTTGGTATGGAATGGGTGGCACCTGTCGAAGTAGAGGTATTGCTACCCACCAACCACCAGCAGTCTTCACTTCAATGACTGCTTCATAGCCTGTGCTATCTTCATCCTTCCTACCAATACCACCTTTTCTGAATTGTGCAGGTGAGAATTCTTCCTGCAATATATCTTACATTCCTATAACTGTCCTGACTTGAACTTACAATACCCACTGTCCTTTACCCACCTATCACCTTCCTTGTTCCCACTCCTTCACTACACAGCCTTCTATTCCACTACTTTTTACTTCTCTCCTTTTCTTTTCTGCCCCCCCCCCCCCCCTGCTGCCCTATCATCTAACCTCACAACTGCACTTAGCTGCACTGTCCTCTTACCACCACATCTCTCTATGCTCCCACAAGCAGCACTTAACTGTCCCCTTCTCCGTATGTGATCCTGCTATATCTGCCTCTCACCACTCACCATCCTAGCCTAGCCTCTCCCTTGCCCACACCACCCAGATTACTTCTTCCATCATGTGCTGTAGCTTGCAGTCTGGCTTCAGCAGCCAGAGACAGTGGTCGTGGTCATGTGTGG
The DNA here is from genome assembly GCF_023898315.1 of Schistocerca nitens. Lineage (NCBI taxonomy): Eukaryota > Metazoa > Arthropoda > Insecta > Orthoptera > Acrididae > Schistocerca > Schistocerca nitens. The sequence continues at coordinate 891,107,365 of NC_064617.1, forward strand.
GATTTGCGTGAATGTGTCTGTCTGTGTGTGTGTGTGTGTGTGTGTGTGTGTGTGTGTGTGTGTGTGTGTGTGTGTGTGGTCTAATTCAGAAAAAGGCCTTTTGTGATTCAACTATAGCAGCAATCTATCCTTATCATATGATTTGCATTGATCCTACAATTGTGAATTTTAATTGAACACACAAATCAGAAGACAAAATGGCTGTTAAAGTACTATTAGTCTATGGAAAGTTGTAATGTAATACTAACCTGTTGTTATAAATTAAGAGAGAATGGAAAAGAAATTACAGACACTGAGGATCAGTGAAGAAGCATAGGGTAGTGGTGGAAGTGGGATTGGTGGTGGTGGTGGTGGTGGTTGTAGTAGTAGTAGCAGAGACAGAATATTGAAACACACATGAGCAACATAAAATTATATTGGTTCCAAATTATCCAGGTTGTACACAGACAGACAGAAAGCACATAGCATAACCAAATCTTAACATACATACATTTTTCGTTTTTTACTAGGGTTAGCCCTCTTACTAGCACAAGGTCTGCTTTTGTCTTGCACCTAGCAGTGGATTGCTTCTGTGATCATTTGCTGTTCCTATCACTATAATTTCACCAGCCTATAGCAGACAATACATTTGTGTATGCTGTGTGTATGAACAATTTAAACTTTTTCTTTTTTCAGTTTATTTTGACCGTTCGTATGTTGGGACTTAGAATTCCACTTTCTTGTTCTCAGCTGATACCAGTCAAGACTTCTGGCAAACGTGTACCAGTTAATGTCTAAAACTGCTTGCTTTTGCTACTGAACAGCATCACATTTCAATCTTTGTATTTTTAATTTTCATGAAAACTGTTATCAACTGCCCAGAAAAACATCCCCATGAGGTGTTTTTTTATTTTATTTTTTTTAAATAAATCAGAAAACTCACTCGATACTCTTTTGATAGTGGAAACTCAATAGGCACAGCATTTTGTACAAGCAAGGGAAGAGTAGAGTAAACCTCCATTCACAGGACAGTTCAATAGAGGCATGTGTCTTCAATTATAAACAGGACAATGTGGCTTCTGTAAAATGTTCAGTGTCAATCGTCACTCTACAGCAAGAAGGGTTATCAGCACTGGAAGCTGCCCGTTGAATCCAGTACACCGCAGTGATATCACTGGAACATTCATACTTTTGAGAGAGACAGGGAAGATATGCCTTGTAATGGTTGCCCATAATCAACAACAACAGCTGATGGCCATTTCCTACAAACTATGGCTTCTAGGTATCCCAAGGAAAATGCAAAAGAACCATATGCTTCCCTTTTTAGAGATAATGGCAACAAACAAATTGATAGACACAATTTATGTACTACATAAATGTCTCAACATGGTCAATTTGGTACTTAGATGTCCATTATTAACAACAGCACAAGTCCTCCAGCACCATGGAAGTTAATTTGAATCTATGGTGTCCGTTTCTCTTCCTCGATGAGTGTCGATTTCTATGACACCTGGTGATTGTCATGGATGAGTGTGGAAGTGACCAGGTACAGCGTGTGTCACAAGCATACAGTCTCTACATCTACATCTACATTTATACTCCGCAAGCCACTGTCATTACCTCCCTTTTCTGTTCCACTCGCGTATGCTTTGCGGGAAGAACAACTGTCTGAAAGCCTCCGTGCGCGCTCGAATCTCTCTAATTTTACATTCGTGATCTCCTCGGGAGGTATAAGTAGGGGGAAGCAATATGTTCGATACCTCATCCAGAAACGCACCCTCTCGAAACCTGGCGAGCAAGCTACACTGCGATGCAGAGCGCCTCTCTTGCAGAGTCTGCCACTTGAGTTTGCTAAACATCTCCGTAACGCTATCACGCTTACCAAATAACCCTGTGACGAAACGCGCCGCTCTTCTTTGGATCTTCTCTATCTCCTCCGTCAACCCGATCTGGTACGGATCCCACACTGTTGAGCAATACTCAAGTATAGGTCGAACGAGTGTTTTTTAAGCCACCTCCTTTGTTGATGGACTACATTTTCTAAGGACTCTCCCAATGAATCTTAACCTGGCACCCGCTTTACCAACAATTAATTTTATATGATCATTCCACTTCAAATCGTTCCGCACGCATACTCCCAGATATTTTACAGAAGTAACTGCTACCAGTGTTTGTTCCGCTATCATATAATCATACAATAAAGGATCCTTCTTTCTATGTATTCGCAATACATTACATTTGTCTATGTTAAGGGGCAGTTGCCACTCCCTGCACCAGGTGCCTATCCGCTGCAGATCTTCCTGCATTTCGCTACAATTTTCTAATGCTGCAACTTCTCTGTATACTACAGCATCATCTGCAAAAAGCCGCATGGAACTTCTGACACTATCTACTAGGTCATTTATATATATTGTGAAAAGCAATGGTCCCATAACACTCCCCTGTGGCACGCCAGAGGTTACTTTAATGTCTGTAGACGTCTCTCCATTGATAACAACATGCTGTGTTCTGTTTGCTAAAAACTCTTCAATCCAGCCACACAGCTGGTCTGATATTCCGTAGGCTCTTACTTTGTTTATCAGGCGACAGTGCGGAACTGTATCAAACGCCTTCCGGAAGTCAAGGAAAATAGCATCTACCTGGGAGCCTGTATCTAATATTTTCTGAGTCTCATGAACAAATAAAGCGAGTTGGGTCTCACACGATCGCTGTTTCCGGAATCCATGTTGATTCCTACAGAGTAGATTCTGGGTTTCCAAAAACGACATGATACTCGAGCATGGATTCAGAAGGCAAAACATAGGCCAGTCATGTTTTGGACAGGTATTGTGTACAGATGCTCGATGCCTCTCATCACTATCAAGGATAATATGAGGGCTTCACTATCAAGGATAATTTGAGGGATGGGACAGGATCCTGCACTCTACTATGCAGCTCTACTGCCAGAATTCTATTGGTGAGTTAGTCTCAAGACAGTAGTGCACAAGTACACCATACCCATCTATTCAACACCCTCCCTTCAGGAGGCTGGAATCAACTGCATCAACCCTCACACACTGGGCCACCACTGACAGGTGACGTAGGTTTGAGCAGAAACATCTTTATCACATTGTGCCAAGTAGAATCCACATGTTTTCACAAAGAAGAGGTTGGAGAAACAATGTACTGAATGTTAACCAGCACAAGATTTTGAAAGCTGTGAGAAGAGTTACACTTTCATTTTGGTTACCATTTTATTTCACAGTAAAGCTATCTTTTTTGTTCAATGGGATTAATTCTTTCACTCCCAGCTTACTATGAATAGAAGCCCACGTTTTCACATATACTGAGGCACCAAAGAAAAAGGTATAATGCATATTCAAATACAGAGATATGTAAACAGGCAGAATATGGCACTGCAGTCAGCAATGCTTACAGAAGACAACAAGTGTCTGGTGCAGTTGTTAGATCAGTTACTGCTGCTACAATGGCAGGTTATCATGATTTAAGTGAGTTTGAATATGGCGTTATACTCTGCACATGAGCGATGAAACACAGCATCTCTGAGGTAACGATGAAGTGGTGATTTTCCCATACAACCATTTCACGAGTGTACCGTGAATATCAGGAATCCGGTAAAACATCAAATCCCCAACACTGCTGTGGCCAGAAAAAGATCCTGCAAGAATGGGAACAATGACGACTGAAGAGAATTGTTCAACATAACAGAAGTGCAACCCTTCCACAAAATGCTGCAGATTTCAATGCTGGGCCATCAACAAGTGTCAGTGTGCGAAACATTAAACATAACACCATCTTTTTAGACTTTTGGAACTGAAGGCCTACTCTTATACTCTTGATGACTGCACGACACAAAGCTTTATGCCTTGCCTGGGCCAGTCAACAATCACATTGGACTGTCAATGACTGGAAACATGTTGCCTGGTCAGACAAGTCTTGTTTCAACTTATATCAAGTGGATGGATGTGGATGTGCATGGGTATGGAGACAATCTCATGAATCAATGGACACTGCATGTCAGAAAGAGAATGGTCAAGCTGGTGGAGACTCTGTAATGGTGTGAGGCGTGTGCAGTTGGAGTGATCTGCGAGCCCTGATACTTCTAGATACGACTCTGACAGGTGACATGTACATAAGCATCCTGTCTGATCACCTGCATCCATTCATGTCCATGGTGCATTCTGATGGACTTCGGCAATTCCAGCAGGGCAATACAACACCCAACAAGTCCACAATTGCTACAGAGTGGCTCCAGGAACACTCTTATGAATTTAAACACTTCCGCTGGCCACCAAACTCCCCAGACATGAACACTATTGAGCATATCTTGGATGCCTTGCAACACGTTGATCAAAAGAGATCTCCACCACCTCATACCCATATGGATTTATGGACAGTCCTGTAGGATTCGTGGTGTCAATTCCATCCAGCACTACTTCAGACATCAGTCGAGTCCATACCATGTCGTGTTGCAGCACTTCTGCATGCTTGCGGGTGCCCTACACAATATTAGGCAGGTGTATCAGTTTCTTTGGCTCTTCAGTGTATATGCAAGGGACACCAAGCTTCTTTTTGAGCAGTTCTTGTTACATGACTACACAGTGAGTGGACCGTTAGTGCAAAAATTACACAGTCTGGAAGACTGTAAACTGAGTCTTTGAAATGAGGAACTAATAGTCACAAATTAATGTTTAATTCTTTTATTGATGATCAGTTTTTATATTACACACAGCAGCTGTCCAAAGTGACATATATCAGTCTTGGTGTATGCATTGCAAGGGTACGTAAAATTCTGACACCCACTAAAAAATCCTTGTCTGTTGCACAGCAAGACAGGCAGTTACAATCCTATCCATCAGTTCCTTTTAAATTTCTACAGAGGTTTCATAAATTAGTGACTATGTAATCCCACAGGGAAAAAATACCACCAACATCAATGGACAAACATAAGCAATATACAGATACATGCTTTATAAGCACTGCTCATTCAAGACCTTGTATTTCCTGAAATATACATTTCTGGCCACTGGTTCCTGATTTAGAAATACTCAGTATTTCATACAGTGGAAAAACCAGGTTGAAATAATATGAATTAGGAGGCACTGAACAGCCGACAGGCACATTTAAAAGCAGACACTTAATTTTTCCGTAAATCAAACAGTCTACTTTTAAATCTGCCTGATTGCAGTTCAGTGTCTCCTCAATGTGGGGAGTAGCTATTTATATTATATAAATTCATATTATTGATGCACAGTGTATGGACCTCTAATGCCTATGTAATTGTAGGACACCCTGTATAACCCTATGGCCAAACAATTTATTTTACCTGTTTCTGATACTCAAAATCTAGATCACACATGTTTTTGTATGTATGTTTATCAAGAAACTCAATTTGTTCAAGTTAATCCATTATTGGTTCCAGCAGCTACATTGTTTGCGATGAAGTAACCCACAGTTGGCAGTCCATGTCTTAACATTTATCATATCAACACAAGGGACGTTGTGTACATTTTTAGGTTAGAATCAGGACGCAGGCACTCTCTTATGACTAAAGTTAAAATAACAGAAAACGCCCACAAAAGTGCTTAAGAATACACAGAAAAATAAAGGTAGCTTATTTCATGTGAGTAATAGAGGATAGAGTAATAATACAGAACAACTTTTTGCCTGTATCAAAATTTTACAGAGTTCTGGAAAGATAGAGATCCTGTGCCTTCCTGAGCACCACATGCATATATGATTAGAAACGTTACATAAAAAACAAATAAAAAGCAAAATGTGGTTTAAGTTCTACAGCAGGGTTTCCCAAACTTTTTCTCTGATGGAACTTTGAGAATCTTGGTACTTTAATGGAACATCTTGTTTTTGAAAGTTAACAAAATTTTAAAAAATGAGATAATTTGTTTTATTTAGTGATTGCATAATTTTAAATCTTAACTCACAACACACAAACCATAATAAAATTTTCAACGAATGAGTATCACCAAATGTCGAGAAAAATAAATACAAATATGCTATGTTATTAATAACATTCTGAGAAGCAAAGTTGCTACTCACCATATAGTCGACATGCTAAATTGCAGACAGGCACAATAAAAAGACTCTCACAAACTTTTTGTTGTGCTTATCTGCAACTCAGCATCTTCGCTATATTGTGATTAGCAACTTCCCTTCTCATAATATTCTTACATTTCATCCCGGATTTCCCATTGTTCCATGTTATTAATAGTTATTTTGCACAGCACTTATACACTTCCCACAGAACACCAGTGTTTGGCAGAACACAGTTTGGGAAACACTTTCTACAAGATAAATATGGTGCTTCTCATTTATTGCTATGTTGTCCTGCATAAAACTGACAAAAAAATTAGTTAATATGTTAAGTGTAAAAGACTAGCCATTACCCATGGCTGCACTTGTTTATCAGTAGTTTTGCTATGATGAGTGATGGTAAATAAGTAAGCTACTGTATGTGCAATAACGTCAGCTGCCCTCATATGTCTGCCTGGTTGGATAAGCATAACTTGTCATGCATGCCCTTCCAACTGCAACAAACCACGACAATGTGGCATTCACAGCATTTCTGCCGAGTAGTGCATGCAGAGGGGCACGGGCAGGAGCATCCATGTATCTAAGTAGCTGTTGTTGTCATAGTCTTCAGTCCAGAGACCGGTTTGGTGCAGATCTCCACGCTACCCTATCCTGTGCAAGCCGCTTCATCTCGAAGTACCTACTGCAACCTACATCTGTCTGAATCTGCTTAGTGTAGTCATCTCTTGGTCTCCCTCTATAATTTTTACCCTCCATGCTGCCCTAAAATACTAAACTGGTGATCCCTTGATGCCTTAGAACATGTCCTACCAACCTTCTTCTAGTCAAGTTGTGCCACAAATTCCTCTTCTCCCCAATTGTATTCAGTACCTCCTCATTAGTAACGTGATCTATCCATCTAATCTTCAGCATATTTTCTGTAGTACCACTTTTTGAAAGTTTCAATTCTCTTCTTGTCCAAACTATTTATCGTCCATGTTTCACTTCCATACATGGCTACACTCCATGTAAACACTTTCAGAAAAGTCTTCCTGACACTTAAATCTATACTCAATGTTAACAAATTTCTCTTCTTTAGAAAAGCTTTCCTTGCCATCGCCACTACACATTTTATATCCTCTCTACTTCCACCACCATCAGTTATTTTGCTCCCCAAATAGCAAAACTCCTCTACTACTTTAAGTGTCTCATTTCCTAATCTAATTCCCTCGGCATCACCTGTTTAATATGACTACATTCTATTATCCTCATTTTGCTTTTGTTGATGTTCATCTTATATCCTCCTTTCAAGACACTGTACATTCCATTCAACTGTTCTTACAGGTCCTTTGCTGGGTCTGACAGTATTGCAATGTCATCGGCAAACCTCAAAGTTTTAATTTCTACTCCAAATTTTTCTTTTGTTTCTTTTACTGCTTGCTCAATATACAGACTGAATAACATCAGGGATAGGCTACAGCCCTGTCCCACTCCCTTTCCAGCTGCTGCTTCCCTTTCATGCCCCTCGACTCTCATAACTGCCCAAATAGCCTTTCGTTCCCTTTATTTTACCCCCACCACACTCAGAATTTGAAAGCGAGTGTTCCAGGCAACATTGTCAAAAGCTTTCTCTAAGTCTTCAAATGCTAGAAATGTAGGTTTGCCTTTCCTTAATCTATCTTCTAAGATACGTCATAGGGTCAGTAGTGTCTCATATGTTCCAACATTTCTATGGAACCCAAACTGATATTCCCCAAGGCTGAATTCTACCAGTTTTTCCATTTGTCTATAAATAATTCATGTTAGTATTTTGCAGCCATGACTTATTAAACTGATAGTTCAGTAATTTTCACGTCTGTCAACACCTGCTTCCTTTGGGATTGGAATTATTATATTCTTCTTGAAGTCTGAGGTTATTTTGCCTGTCTCATACATCTTGCTCAGTAGAGTTTTGTCAGGGCTAGCTCTCCCAAGGCTATCAGTAGTTCTAATGGAACATTATCCACTCCTGGGGTCTTCTTTCAACTCAGGTCTTTCAGTGCTCTGTCAAACTTGTCACACAGTTTTGTATCTCCCATTTCCTCTTCATCTACGTACTCTTCCATTTCCATAATATTGCCCTCTAGTATTATTGCCCTTGTATAGAACCTCTATGTAGTCCTTCCACCTTTCTGCTTTCCCTTCTTTGCTTAAATTTGGTTTTCCATCTGAGCTCTTGATATTCATACAAGTGGTTCTTTTTTCTCCAAAGGGCTCTTTAATTTTCCTGTAGGCAGTATCTGTCTTACCCCTGGTGATATATGCCTCTACATCCTTACATTTGTCTTCTAGCCATCTCTGCTTGGTTATTTTTCACTTCTCGTCCCTCTCATTTTTGAGACATTTGTATTCCTATTTGCCTGGTTCATTTACAGCACTTTTTGTATTTTCTCCTTTCATCAATTAAATTCAATATCTCTGCTGTTACCTAAGGATTTCTACCAGCCCTCATCTTTTTACCTACTTGATCCTCTGCTGCCTTCACTATTTCATCTCTCAAAGCTACCCATTCTTCTTCTATTATATTTCTTTCACCCATTCCTGTCAATTGTTCCCTAATGCTCTCTCTGAAACTCTCTACAACCTCTAGTTCTTTCAGTTTGTCCCAGTCCCATCTCCTTAAATTCTTCCTTTTTGCAGTTTCTTCACTTTTTGTCTACAGTTCATAACCAATGAATTGTGGGTAGAGTCCACAATTTAAAACCAGGTTCCTAAATCTCTATCTTACCATTATATAATCTATTTGAAATATTCCAGTGTCTCCAGGCCTCTTCCACATATACAACCTTCTTTCATGATTCATAAACCAAGTGTTGGCTATGATTAAGATATGCTATTTGCAAAATCCTACCAAGCAGCTTCGTCTTTCATTCCTTACCCCCATTCCATATTCACCTACTACTTTTCCTTCTCTTCCTTTTCGTACTATTAAATTGCAGTCACCCATGACTATTAAATTTTCGTCTCCCCTCACTAACTGAATGATTTCTTTTCTCTCATCAAACATTTCTTCAATGTCTGCATCATATGCAGGCTAGTTGGCATATAAATTTGTACTACTGTGGTAGGCGTGGGCTTCATGCCTATCTTGGCTAAAATAATGCATTCACTATGCTGTTCATAGTAGCTTAGCCATGCTCCTATTTTTTTATTCATTATTAAACCTACCCCTGCATTACCCCTATTTGATTTTGTATTTATAACACTGTATTTACCTTTCCGAAAGTCTTGTTCCTCCTGCCACCAAACTTCACTAATTCCCACTATATCTAACTTTAACCTATCCATTTCCCTTTTAAAATTTTCTAACCTACCTGCACACATTCCATGCTCCAAACCGTAGAATGCCAGTTTTGTTTCTCCTGATAACGACGTCCTCCTGAGTAGTCCCCACAAGGAGATCCGAATGGGGGACTATTTTACCTCTGGAATATTTTACCCAAAAGTACACCATCATCATTTAACCATACAGTAAAGCTGCATGCCCTCGGGAAAAATTATGGCTGTATTTTCCCCTTGCTTTTAGCTATTCACAGTACCAGCACAGCAAGGCCGTTTTGGTTAGTGTTACAAGGCCAGATCAGTCAATCATCCAGACGGTTGCCCCTGCAACTACTGAAAAGGCTGCTGCCCCTCTTCAGGAACCACACATTTTTCTGGCCTCTCAACAGATACCCCTCCGTTGTAGTTGCACCTACGGTATGGCTATCTGTATCACTGAGGCACACAAGCCTCCCCTCCAATGACAAGATCCATGGTTCATGGGGGACTTAACATTATATAATGTGCAACACATTAAAAATTTTTTACCATGGTTTACATTCATTATGCAAAGGAAAAAAAGGTCCATTCCCTACTTTTTCATCTTAACAGTTGACTTGTTCCCCCTTCTAAAGTAGACCATGTTCTTAGAGTCCTAACTATCTCAATACCTCATTTCCTCAGAACTGGTTCTCTAGTCAGTCACAAAAATGTAACAGACGGAGTTACTTTTGCATTTATAATATTGATATGGATTACATTCTAGCATCTTACTCATGTAGAACTACTAATATGGGAAAATGACAGATTGTTACATGTGTTACACAGAATAAAAGTTCAAAAACACGGAGACACACAGAGTTTGCAGAGACCAGCACATAGAAAGAAATATGTGCTTTTGTATTAATACTGAAAAATATTTTACCATTAATTATAACTGTACGTAGATACTTACTGGGGAATTTTGAGCTTTTTATGAGGAATATAGTCCCCTTACTATGCTATTTGTCAGGAAGCTGCAAGCAGTTAATGCATATGGTGGCATTTAATGTAGATTTTCTTAAGAATTCTGATAAGAGAAGTGATCTGGAAATATTATTTGTATCCTATAATTTGGTGTCAGTAATTCACTTTCCAACACAGGTGGATAAAGACAGTAGAACTTGAACTGTTATTTTCTTCAACGTAGGTCAAAGCAAGAAAATAACTGTACAGCCAGCACAGTAAAGATAGTCTTCTGTGGAAATCACAAAAATTAATGACTCCAGAACAAACGTTTTTAAGTATAGTTTACATGAGAAGACCTAGGATTAAATTTATAATGAACCAAATGCTGACATAAAATTTAATCTATCCTGGAATAGATTCATGCCACTATTTGAAAATAGCTTCACCTCTAAGCTAATCAGAAAAACAGTAAACAGATATGTAAAAAGAGAGAGAGAAAGAGAGAAACATGGATCACTAGTGGGATTAAAGTATAAATGGAAATGGTAAATGAATCTGTTGACAAGAAGAAGTAAAAATCCTGCAGTAGATGTACATTGGAGAGGAGGAGGAGGAGTTTAGTGTTTAACGTCCCATCGACAACGAGGTCAGTAGAGACGGACCACAAGCTCGGGTTAGGGAAGGATGGGGAAGGAAATCGGCCGTGCCCTTTCAAAGGAACCATCCCGGCATTTGCCTGAAGTGATATAGGGAAATCACGGAAAACCTAAATCAGGATGGCCGGACGCAGATGTACATTACAAAAACTACTAAGAAAGTTATCAAAGAACGCACATGTTATATTAGAAATTCCAACAACAGAATTCAGTCTATATGGAATGCAGTGAAATGAGAAACAGGGCACGGAACAGGACAGTATCACTACTGATTTAATAATTGGCAACCAATGCCGTACAATCGCAATGAAGTCATTAGATGTTCAATTGACTCTTTTATTAGAACTTGTTAAGCGTTTCGGGATTACACCCATCTTCAGACATCATCACAAACTTCAACTCCTTCCTAACCAACCAGGCGTACAGTCTTGACAACTCAAAGAAAATGTCGAGTAACATATGACTGCGACACGAGCACTCTTGAAGCAGAGCATAACATGTTCTAATAAAAAAGTCAATTGAACGTCTCATGACTTTATTGCGATTGTACAGCACTGGTTGCCAATTATTAACATAAAAATGATCGCAGGCCTCAGACGGGATTTTATGTCCTGTATATCACTACTGATTTAAGTACGGTTAACACTCTGGACTTTGAATCCAGCGATCCGAGTTCGAGTCTCGGTGGAACCTGACGCTGTGTTTTGCGATCGTTTCAAGAAATGAGTACGAGCCGGTAGTTGGAATTGTATATGCAGAATTTTAGCTACGATCATGTAATGCGTACAAGGGCTACAAATAAGCAGTCACAGGTAGCAAGTATGTTTAAGAATCATTTCTTGGGTGTAGCAGAAAATATAGGGACGAACAGTTTAAGAGAAAAATCACAGCAATATGTTGAAAAAGCAACTCACATAAAAGTCTATCATAAGGATGTATTATATATTCTCTCAAAAATAAAAGATGATCTGGATTTGATGATGTTTCCAACACACTACTAATGACTTGTTCCCATAAAATACCCAGTCATCACTTCTTCAAGGTATTTCCCCACTGAGTTTGAAATATGCCATTGTTAAACCCCTCAAAGATACTATAATTTTCGATGTGATAGCGTCTGCAGCTGCGATGAATGGTTTGAATGATTGCTTGAAGCCTTCAAGCTGCCATTTTCTTTATTTCCTGTATGATTGTACAATTTCGGTCTTAGGCCATTTTCAAGTATCTAAAAAGGAAGTTTCATACGTTATACATATTAGTACATGATTTAAAGAACACTAAAGACAATAAACGACAATATCCCATCCACATGTGCTGCACATTTAAAAGATATCAACCACAAAACACCTAAAATAGATGGATCACTTCAAATATTACTTAAGCTACAGAAAGAAAAAAATCATGGATGTAATGGAAGAAATTGAAATCTAAATACATCTAGAAGATCAGTCAGTCAAAGTTTTAAATGAGCAAAAAGACCTGCAAAATGGGAAATTCCTAGACAACTTTCTACCAGTTCTAGGGCAAAGTGTTACAGAAGCGTAGAATGTAAAATTTTCACTACCCTCATTAATAAATATGACTGTAATGATAACCATAAAGCAGTTTTTACTAGACTCTCATGGTCCTCAGTACTATTTCATTAGAATACTGTGATAAATGTGATATATAAGATTTTTGTACCAACTATTCAAAAATGACGTGCTCCTACAATAACATAACAAATATATACAAGTTATTTCAAAGAAACTACAGACAGTCATATTTACACCAATGATGAACGGTAATTAAATATAACTGAGAACAGAAGCATATGCAGGTTATGTAGCAAAATTCTGTAAAATAATTATAATCTTCCTAGTGTTATGTATGTTATATATAAGAGCTTTGCAACAACTGCTCGAAAGTAGCATGCTCCTAAAATAGTGTGAACACTTCAAACTAATTTATGAGCATAACGTATGTCATAGGAGCAACGACGTATATGACATAATCTGTTATCACAGAAAACCATCCATAAAGTAAGTTACAATGCGTCTAGTATATCTACAGGTGTGACTTGTTCCTACATAAAGATCACAAGTGTCACTAATGTATCTACTGTATGAAACTTCCGTTTTAAACACTTGAAAATGGCCTAAGGCTGAGATTGTACAATCATACAGGAAATAAAGAAAATGGCAGCTGAAGGCTTCAAGAAATCATTCAAAAAAGGTGACATGTTGGTATTGACCAATCTGTTTCACTTCAAATTTGAGTAGGTGATGTATTCTACAATAGTAACACACCCGAAAAACTATAATATACTGACTAAATAAGAGTTGGATTTAAGAAGAGTTGGATAGTGTTATATCTAACCAAAAGGATAAAGGAAGTTTTACTTCGTAATTCAACCAATGTAACCACATTAAATTCTTCTCACTGGGGAAGAAAATCAAGTTGCAGTTCCAAGAGTCAATCTTAAGTCTGCTATTGTTGTCATATATGTAAATAATTTTTGATTTAATACATAATGAGCAGAATTAGCTCTTTTTGCAGAGGACACTAGTATTGTAATCAATTCAAGCACACCTACAGCAACAGAAGAAATGGTAAACAATGTTCTTAAATATTTCACTGACTGGTTTTCGGCGTGAAGTCACTCTCAATCGAAAAAAGGAGACAACGTATTTAGTTTTGTAAATGTAAAGGACCTTCATCATTGGTAAGTGTAACACATGGTGAGGAAATTATAAATTGGGTGTAAACTTCAAAATTTGTAAGTGTCCACACTGATCAATATTTAAACTGGAGAAAGCACTTTTGGAACTCTAAAACAAGTTAGTTCAGTCACTCTTGCACTTAGCAGATCTTGGGTACAGAGAAATCAGTAAGTTGACATATTTTGCACATCTTCATTCAATAATGTCATAAGGAATAATGTTCTGGTGTAACCCGTCCTTAAGGAGCAGCCTACATTGCTCAAGAAATAACTTAAGAATAATATGCGGTGCTCACCCACAATCCCCACACATCTGTTTAAGGAGTTAGCCATTCTGACTACTGCTTCACAGTATATTTATTCCCTAATGAAGTTTATTGTAAATAATCCACTGCAGATCAAAGTAACAATGACTTGCATAATTACAATACAAGAAGAAAAATGACATTTATTATTTCAAATTAAGGTTGACTTTAGCACAAAAAGAGGATCACACACACTGAAACCAAAATTTATGATTACTTGCCCTGTTAAAAAATGTCTGACAGATGGCAAAGTAAAATTTAAAAACAAATTAAAAAAATTTCTCCTTGGTAACTTCTACTCCTTACAAGACTTTCTATTACCATAAAGTGTAAAGGCAGTAGATAGGAACAACTAATACACATGTGTATATTTAATAATAAAAAACAATAATAATTAAAAAATGTCAGCATACACCCACATATTTGCAAACTAAATTATTTACATGTAAAATGACTTGTTCCACATCCATGCATTCTCTATGCTCGGATGGAACATCTCTGCTTTATTGCCTGCAACCCTCTCCCCTTAAAATTGGAAAAGAAAGTGGGTGGATGATATGAACCACAATCAGGCTGGCCTTTCCTTTCTTCTTCTTCTTCTTCTTTTTTTTAAATCAAGTACACAGATTTAGTCTGGGTTGGGTTAAGCTTTCTGTTGTACAGGTCAGCCAAATGTGCAGTGCATGCACTACACGTTAGACAACATAAAAAGGTCTTAGCTGAAACACAATGAAGTTTATAGCTATATCAACATTCAAAAAACTTCAATGACTAGAAACTAACCTGTAGATTGCCCAGATTCTCATAATGAGAAACAAATTGCTGGCTTATGATGGGCGGCACGTGACGCAATCGATCATTCAGCAACCATGGTTCAAGACTTTCCAAATAGACAGCTTTCATTCCTTCATCATTACTGCACGTATCCCACAACTTTCCAAACAGCAAGTCCCTGCCACAGAAGTAAACAACCAACTGTAGGGCAAAATAACTTTCTATTATTCTCTGTATGCCTATTTTGAACTTTTAAGGAAGTGATATATAAATATCTGTTCAGTGGTGGCAGCATGATTTTTAATAAGAGAACATAAAATTATTACAGCACACAACGTTTTCTGGATCTGGTCCTCTTATAGTCAGCAGCACTGAGAACAGTCATATCAGTCATGTCACAAGCAGAAAAATCATTTTTTAGTCATGTGCAATTACATATTGCAAAACAATTAAGATTATTCTTTTTGTTACCTTTGTGAAAGCGGCCAAGCCAGTTCACATCTGGTATGGGTTGGTTGAGGTTTAAGGGATTACAGGTGAGGTCATCAGTCCCTTGTTCAAGTGGTATTTCATTTGGAGTTACTGACGAGTGGCAGAAATTTGATAAAATTATGAAAGCATATAACAGTGGAAATATCAAGGCACTGAAAGCAATATTGGTGCCAGAGCTGAGAAATAATTTAAGGCGAAGGAAAAGTATACTGGTCAGGCCACCCTAAATAGTTCAGAGCAGATGAGGAGTCTCATAGGACTCAGTTAAGGCAAGAGAAATCTTAGCTCATCCACTCCCTGCCAACCTGGATAAGAGTAAAATCAATTACAGAGTAAAGAACACTTTTTAGCTGCGATATTCATAACTGAAGACCACAACAACAAACAACAACAACATTCATAATAGTAAATGTGAAAAGGCTGAAAACATAATGAACATCAGCTGCAATGGTAATAATAAAAAGGCGAGAGAAGAAAGTCAGGTCTGTAGATGGCAACACGAGTGTCAGCCAGGGATCTGCATGCAATGGGGGCCATCATTTCCACAGTCCCACCCAAAATCTATTTTAGACAGTATGTTAAAGAGAGAGAACAGCACCCAATATTCATTGGAATGATAACCCTAAAATGGAAAATGTGGTGCGGCAGAAAAAAGGGGGCTAACTGCCTCTAAGAGCAATTAAAACAGTGTAAAAGAAGGATGACCAAGGAAGCTGGCAGAAGAAAAAGGGTCGAGAGTCCACAGATTAAGCATGCTGTGGGAGATGCCACACTCCCACCCACCCTGCCCCCACCATGAAAGTAGTTTAAAATGTCATACTTAAGAATAAAAATCACTTTCACTGAGGAAATGGAGAACCAGTTACACTGTCCGTGAGTCATCTGCCAATATTCAGGCAAAGAATCCAGGATGCCAAGCTTAGCAGGCAGTGCCAAAAGCAGATTTCATTCTAAAGATGTGAGCCACTGTCTATAAGGTTCCGCAAACCACAATGTAAGATTGATTTGTTACATGAAATGAAACAATGCATTAATCTGGTACGATCAATACAGAGGCAACAATGGAAGAAGAAGTGTCACACAGCAGTAGTCTCTTTGATAGTGCAGAGTTTGTCAGAGGTGTCAGTGACACAACACATGTCCCATTATTAAGTGAGGAGTGATCTTATTTGCAACTGCAAATCTGCACATGAAACTGTCAAAGTGAATGTTGGACGATTAATCACATCCCTAGTCAAATGGTTGGCCAGTTCATTCCCTGGGATATCAAGATGACTTGGGATCCAGAGAAGGAAAACTGAGCAGGCAGTACGACTAAGTTCAGGCAGGTCACGAATTGCCAATATCGAGGGTGACAAGAGGAGACTGCTTTACTCAGTGAGCAGTCTCCTCTTGTCACCCTCGATATTGGCAATTTGTGACCTGCCTGAACTTAGTCGTACTGCCTGCTCAGTTTTCCTTCTCTGGTCATTACAAATCAAAATACAGTCAAGGTGGTCTGTTTAATGAAATGTAAGGCTCTGCTGACCACTATCAGCTTTACTGTAAAATACACTACACACTGCTGGCAAAAAATGTTGTTCTTGACTGGCAGGAGATATTAACTCATGTCCTCTCTTACCAGTGATTTTAGAGTCATTAGTATATATATCATTGTAACACCTGGATACTCCTGAAGAAGCGACAGGAACAGACTTGGAAAGGCAATAGGGGTGAGAGATTTTAGAACCTTGAAATAGATGAGTCTTATTTGTGGTCTGGGTACTAACCAAGACAGAATGTGTGGGAAAATACTGGGAGCATATTCTAAGAACAGAGGTCCTCCAGAGGCAGTCCAACTGGTGATACTGCCCAAGGGTGGGTGTCAGGGGTTCAATGTCCCTCGTTGCAAAAAGAATTTGGAAATTGTCAGGTGATGATTATGTAAGTGAGTAAGAGTAGGTACCATTAGAATGGAAGAAGGAAAATGGCCAAGTGAAGGCTTTTCAGATGAAGCCTTGGAGCTGAAGTTTGGCAAAGGCTACAGGTAGGGATTTATATCAAACATCATCACAGATGCAGAGGTAATCCACAGTCTGATAGGGGTCACTAGCCCACTGATGCTGATGAGTGTAACACTCCAGCACAGAAACCCGCAAGATGCCATTTATTGGATTTGTGAGGAGCTGAATGATTAGCAACTCTAACGTGAAACAATCAGTGGGATAAACCCCAACAAATAAAAAGGTGTAGGGAGCCTCAAAAGCCACAGCTGTGGAGGGTTAGTAAAATGTGATGGTGACAAGCTCTCTTACACCTTATGTTGGTCAGAAGGGTCTCCAATGATGTGTTGATGTTTAGGAAACCCCCGAAACATTGCTGTCTCCAAGCTAACCATATGGATGGCTGTGGATTGTCCCTCCTAGAAACCACACTCATAAAAGGACAAAAGGCTCCATGATTTGAGAACACAGCATAATCCTCAGGTTACCATACTTTCAAGCAGTCTGTAGAGCATATTTTTAATAAGGTACTGAGCCTTAGTTCACAGCTGCTGAAAAGTTCAGAGGCTTGTCAGTGAAGATGTTGCTCGTGGCATTGGAGGGCCCTTCGACAATCCTGAAGAGCCGCTGCTATGTCTTTGGTCAAGATCAATAGCTGAAATGGTGCCGTGGGTGGTGCTGAAGCGGTTAGAAATACTGTGATTGAGGAGAGACAGACCAAGACTAGAAAGAAGCTGGTCAATCAGAAGGTCCCTACTAGACAAGGTGGTACTCCCTCATGGTGTGGAGTGAGGAGGAGGGGTGGGAGTGAGAGGCAGGGGCATTGAAATCCGTCAGAGGAAAAGGGGGGAGGAGGGGAGTTGTTGGACTAAGGGGATTATCTGAAGGTGAGCTAAATAAACATTACAAAAGGGGATCATTTGCTCTTGCACTGCTATTGCTTCCCATACACTTGCTATCTACTCAATGACAACATCTGTGCGAACTAATTTACAGACCCCTCCAGATGCTCTCTCAGCGTCAGTACGGTTTTGACAGAAGGCATGGTAAATTTGAGGAGTTGGTGAATGGTCGTCAGTGAAGAATGTTTCTTGGAGAACAACACATATGGGCGAACAAGAAGAAATTAGTAGCTCCTGTTGTTGTTCAGCACATGACAATATTATCCACTGCATTTCTATTGGCTCATCACGTTGAGGGTGTCCTGGTTAGATATGAAGTAACCTGGAGAGCAGGTCATGTGTCAAGGTCTCTGAGTCACTATTGGTGGAGGGTAAACATCATCAATGAACATGGTTTGGAATCCAATGGCATGGGTGGAATGGCACCTCCAGGGTGACAGGAGTAACTTTATCCTGAGATTTCTTCTCCTCCTCCTCCTCCTCCTCCTCCTCCTCTTTCACATTTGGCAGTTGATATTTACATGAGAGTTTATCTATTGGGAGTGTAGGAACAAAACAAAGAGTGGGCAGCCCTGGGACTCACCGTCTGTGGCTCCTTCAATCACTGGCTGGAGTCAGGTCTCTGATACGTTGATTTTTAGGGAAAGGGTTCCCGAGAGAGTGGTTCCTGAAGATGGCACCACATTAATCATGAGAAGGGGGTAGTGTCCATTGTCAAATTTATTTTCAAAACTACTGGGTATCGGTGTCACAGTAAATACATCAGTTCCTGCTGATGACCTGGCCACAGTAGTGGGAAAGATTGATATCACTGAGACTGAGTAGAAACAATCACAGTTTTTCTGAGCTCCAAAATATGAGAGGTGGAC
Source organism: Schistocerca nitens (assembly GCF_023898315.1). Classification (NCBI taxonomy): domain Eukaryota; kingdom Metazoa; phylum Arthropoda; class Insecta; order Orthoptera; family Acrididae; genus Schistocerca; species Schistocerca nitens. Next base: position 891,126,303 of record NC_064617.1, read on the forward strand.
AGTGGATTTTGTATCCCTTGAGTAGTAGCATACTTCGGGGATCAGAGAGTTTGTCCATTCCCGCAATTGACGTAGACAGGTAGTAGTGCATATGGTTTCTGTGAAGTGGCTAGCCACAATCTTTGCCAACCACATCATATGTATGCTAGGAAGACATATGCCCAAAAGATGGCGTGTAGAACACCACATCTGGGGTAGAGAATATGGCTTCTCATCACAGTGGTAACACAATTTTGACCTTTTCTGGAAGAAAATGTTCCTCAAAAGTGACGATGAATTCACTGGTGTCTGTCTTATTGTGTGATGGATCTCGACATACACGATGTACAAAGTGGATCTCTCGCTCCTCCAAGTGTTCACGTAGTTCTTAGTCCATCTGCAGTGTTAGGTGCCTGTGAAAAATTAATCCCTGTACCATACTGAGGTTCTTATGGGGTGTAATGGTAACAGGTACATCACCAAGTTGTTTATAAGAGTAATACACTGGGATGGGTAGTAGGATTTGTCATTTTAATTAAGATGGTACCACTTTGTAATTTGTTAACAGAAGAGGGATAGCCACCTACTTCACAGCATGCACAGGGAGGTGACGGCTCGACAGCTCGGACATCAATGGTATGATCCCAGTGTGATCAGGAGGCTACTGCTGTACAAGTACATGACAACCCACTGCACTGACTAGATAGCATGGTGGGTAATGAGTGACCTTCCCCACACAATCTCTAAAAAAATATGAAAAATGTGGAGGTCAAACACTGATGTGTGGACTGAATACAAATTAATCAAAATATATGGTGTAAAAAAAGGGAACACAATGTGTCCAGTACACTCATTATTTGAGCAACAACTGAAGGTATCACCATCAGCATCTCTCTTTGCCTAACAGGAGCAGCTCGATACAAGTCTTTATACATCTTTAGGGAGAGAGGAAAAAAAGGTCGATATCAAATACTCACATCTAAACAGAAAGCCTTCTGTCCCCACCAAGGATAGTGTGACATTACAGCTCGACAGTAAGCCTAATTTCACCAGAAGACTTATGCCTGACCCTTAGGGATCATAAACTGATAGTTGCTCACCAAGTATGGAAAAATGTATATTATTCTTCGTGTAAATGTTTAGTGCTGGAAGAAAACTAGGATGAGAGATTAATAATATTTATTCAACAGCTTTTTGTGTCAGTTAAAGTTTTTCTTCTAAGAAATGAACATTTTGTTATAAGGGAGATGTGGCCAGTGTCTAGGAAGTAAAACTGGAGATATGATCATTACCAATATTGTGACCAATGTGGAAATTCCAGGATGGAGATAACAGCCAAAAAAGAGGAAAAGCAACTTCTCGCATGTAGGTGATTGATGCATGGCACATTGAACCATTCAGATTGTTGCTACTACTGCTCTCTCTCTCTCTCTCTCTCTCTCTCTCTCTCTCTCTCTCTCTCATGGTGTATGTACAAATTCTCACATTCACAACTACCTAGACAGCCAAATTCAGCCAACAGCAGCTATCAAAGAAACACTCTGCTTTCATTTCACACACAACATCAGAATAATAATGCACCTCAGAAGACACTGTGAAATCAAATTTGTATTACCAAACTAGAAACTTCTTTAACAAGCCACAAAACAACAAAAAACTTGCAGAAAATTATATAAGTTCTGAAATCTGACACAAAATCACAAACAGAAGTTACTTAGGAACATAGCAACATTATCTGTTGTGCTTTACAGCAAAATTCAGTCTGATACCTAAACTAAGACCACCACTCACATTACATCCAATGACACACAGTATTCCACACATGCAGGTATGGACTCTTGATAGGTATCAGTACTGCCACCATGAATTAGTGTTTCATCTATGTAAATGTTCAGTATCTCCAGCACCTGAAACATAATTTATACTATGTTTAACAAACTGATTGTTTAGATCACAATATTTTCAAAAATTATCAGGGTCATACACAACAGCATGTATTAGTACCTTCTGCCAAATTATTTCTTTTCTTTTGGTTTTAGGGCCTTTCAATCCAATGACTGCCTTCCCTCTTTCATGGTAGAAGTCCATTCCGAGTGAAAGTGCTTCCAGGTACCGATCCTAGGAAAGAATGAAAATGTCACAATTTTGCATAGAAACCCAATGCTGCATGTAACAATTTAATCATGATGTAAGTGAAGGAAGGTCAGGTTTTCACTTAACTTTGCAGTTTACCTATCAAACATTAGTATCATGTTACACATTTAAAATGATAGTGTTTCAGAGACACCTGCCCTCATATACAAGTGGGTTAAAGAACCCAATTCTGGGACACAGGAAGGCCAGCCACTCCCAGACTGAATTCATTTCACAGATTAAAAATGATGACTGGTGCAATGACCAGCCTCAATGCAACCTTTATGCGATTTTCCAAATTTACCACAAATTCCTGGTTGGTTTCTGTGTTCTGCCTCAGATACACAATGCTCAATCATTTTTAAAAACAATGTCACATTTGACCATGCACTTATACTAGATGCAAACAGAAGATAGTACATGTATTCCTTGCTGGGGAGACGCTGGCAGAGGCTTTTAAATGCTTTTGGGAGTGGTGAACCCATCATTATAATAGCTTGTACATACTTCAGCGAATAACAACTGCCAGACTGCTTTATTTCTTGTCACTGCTATTTTAATTCACGTAATAAAACACTTTCCTTGATTTTCAGTCTTAATTTAAAGATTATGATATGCACTGAAGCCACTGAGAGTACATTTACAAAAAATTGCCCACTAGGATTTTAAAAACCATCTTAGTCAGCAGGAAAAAGGCGGTGGGCAACATGCTTCTACTAAGCTCAGCTTCCTTACAAAGAGGAATAGCTGGTATAGTCTGTCATGAGAATTCATACGTATTTCTACTAGTATAAGAATACTCCTTTTCTTAAAGAGGTCCTTTGAGAGAACTTTATTTTTAACACATTTTCACTAATCAAAATTACGAACTGTTTCATTGATATACAGCATCCGTCTTAAAAATTAATGAGGATATAACAATATTTTCCTTGAAACTTCCTGGCAGATTAAAACTGTGTGCCCGACCGAGACTCGGACTCGGGACCTTTGCCTTTCGTGGGCAAGTGCTCTACCATATGAGCTACCGAGGCACGACTCACGGCCGGTACTCACAGCTTTACTTCTGCCAGTACCTCGTCTCCTACCTTCCAAACTTTACAGAAGCTCTCCTGCGAACCTTGCAGAACTAGCACTCCTGAAAGAAAGGATATTGCGGACACATGGCTTAGCCACAGCCTGGGGGATGTTTCCAGAATGAGATTTTCACTCTGCAGCGGAGTTCCAGTTTTAATCTGCCAGGAAGTTTCATATCAGCGCACACTCCGCTGCAGAGTGAAAATCTCATTCTGGAATATTTTCCTTCATTTCCTGATGCTCTCTCACTGGCTGCATAGGACCAGCAGCTGACACACTACCTTTCATTTCCGCTATTCCATCAACACAAGCATTGTTAATATTGCTGTATGACACACGTATGTGTTCCACTGGCCTCTATACAGAGTTTTACCATCTTCTCAAAAAATGTATTCAACTATTGAGGATCTGCCCTATTTTAAAGCCATTTCCACCCCAACTACAAATGAAAAGGCAGCTAACTATGAAAAACATTTTGTTGCAGTCCCTTTTTCATTGCTACTATGGAAATAGTCATGTTTTTTCCTTTGTTAAGTATAATATAGTTTGGTAAAATCAATATTACATTTTGCTCACTGGAGCTAATTAACAAATAATATCACTTTTGTGATAACTTATTCCAATCACTCCAGAAAAACAATTAGTAACAATTTACTATTAACATAAGAACAGCATCTATGTGGCACGAGGAGGTCAGAACAGATTCTGACCTCCTTAATGCAGTGTCATGGAGCTTGGCCTCTCAAAAACTTTGGCATGTGTGGCAGGAGCAACAGCTGTCAGCATATGTTATGTGGCAGATGGACACCAGTCACCTGAGGTACTCACTCGGCTCACACAACGTTGTTAAATAAATAACATCCTTGTGAAAGAAAGAATGAATGAAATACATTAAATAATTGGCCATAAAAACAAAACACAGTCAAATTAGGCACTGCCTGTGACTGTGCCAGAAGTAGGAGTACAAGGTGAGGGAGTAAAGTAATGGAACTGATTTTTTATCTATCACAGTTTTTATTTTTTTCAAAGAATAATATTGCCCCTTCAAAGTAGTTCTCTTCAGCAGCAATACACTGGTGAAGTAGTTCCCAGTCCTTTTAGCAGCAATGAAAGGCCTCAAGTGATAGGGCCTTTAACATGTCACTCACATTCTTTTGAACGTTCTCCAGAGTCCAAAATGGTTGTCCTATTAAGACATTTTTCAATTTCAGGTAAAGAAAAGAGTCACAAGGACTCAGATGAGGTGAATAGGGGGGGGGGGGGGGCTGTGGAACAATTGGGGTCAAAAATTCCATGATGGAATTGGCTGTGTGACATGGGCCATTGTCATTAGCAGTGTCCAGTTGTCTGCAATGTCTGGTCTCACCCTTTTCCTGAGCCTTCCAAGGATATCTTTGTGAAACACTTTGTTGACAAGGTTGTCCTGGAAGAACAGATTATTTATGCATGATACCCTATTGCCAAAAATGCAATTCAGCATTGTTTTAATCTTTTATTCGCTCATTCGAGCTTTTATCAGTCAAGAAAATGTCTCAGAGTGCCACTCCTCACTTTGGCTCCTTGTCTCAGTATCATACTAAAAAACCCAGGATTCACCATCTGTGATAACACGCCTGAACCTTTTTGTCATTCCTCTCAAGATGATCAATGCACACGTTTCTTTGACTGTCCTGCTCTGCTATAAGGTTTATCGACCCATTTTGGCACAGACCTTTTGAACGTGCAAAACTTTGGTCAAAATTTGACATACAGTGAAAGTGTAAGTTTAACAGCTCATTCATCATCCTTATTGTTAAACGTGAATCCGATCTCTCAAGAGCACCCAAATGTTCGACGTTTTCAGTGGTTTTTGAAGTTCAACTCTCCCCGAGAGAGGTTCCTCTTTAACATGTTCTCAGCTTTCCAAAAATGTTTTGTGCCAGTCAAAAACTTGAGCTCTTGATAAGGAATGTTCTCCATATGCCTGTTTCAACATTTCAATGGTCATACCAATGGATTCCCCAACTTTAACACAAAACTTGATAGCATAACGTTGCTCTAAATCCCACCGCGCGCGCGCGCCCCCTCACACACACACACACACACACACACACACACACACACAATTTCACTGATGGTTGCTCTCTGATAGTCACATGATGATTCTATAGAGCTAAAACTCTGCCTGAGCATCTGAAAGGGATGATCACACAAGTCTACACATGTAGAAAAACTCAGGTTGCCATATCATCTGCAGTGTTGTCATTCTCATTAGTTTTCACACACCTAGTATGAACACTAGTGTCTGCAATTTTGTGACACTACACAATCTTCCCAAATTCTTCAGAATCAATCTTCAAGTGACTTCAATTGCCAAAGATTCATCTGTAAATATAAGACAATCCCCATATTAGTCTTTTACGTTACGTAAAAATATTGACTTCACCGGCAGTAGTTTAATCTGTGAATTTAAGACAACCCTGTATTTTCGAACATGAAGTTGGGGAAAAAAAATCTTAATCTTGTATTTGGGCAAATACGACATCATTTATTACGTACTTTATCAAAAATGGAAGTGTCTCAGACTAAATAAAATGCTTAAATAAGAATCTAAATAATCTGGAAGTAAAGAAGACCTCTTGCCGAATACTAGAAGCATTGAGCGATCAACAAAAAAGAATGAAAGCTCTGCTTGCTTTTGGCTGAAATCTGTAATGAGCTAAGAGTACACGCTCAGGCACACGCATAAGCACACACTATATTCATCTAAGAGTCTGCTACTTTTATTTCTCAAGCGAAATAGTTATATGTAGCATGTAACTCTAGTTACTACAAACACACTGTTGGAAACCATAGGTTATGGAAAACATACCACTTACTGTTAGTTATGCATGAATGAAACATTGTAATGTTGTTTACTGAATTTACTCTCCCTGTGTTGCTGTTGGATCCCAGCCAAAAAATATGAAATTCATGAACAAATATTTTCAAGGGATACCCCATTCCTCAGACAAGCAAAATGGAAATAGAAAACAAATCAGCACTCTCTTTCATCCTCTAGGTTGGGATATTAATCCGTTACTGGTCTCAGTACAGTATGGAAACTCGGGCTGATAACAAGGCACATACCAGAGACAAAGTACGGGGCCATTGCCAATTTATACCACTTCTACACTTTCATAGAAAGATACATGATGCAGTTTACAGTTTAATTACAAGCAACACTATCAGCTTACATGACTTACACGATTTTTTCCTTACTTGAAAAATAAATAGCAAAAACAAAATAATTTCAAGTCTTCCAGAGTTTTTTATGTTTCAGTAAAAGAGTGTAGGAAAACACAGACAGCAGGAAAGAACCCTTCAAAAAGGAAAATGAGTGTTGGAAATTATTGGCAAGCAGGGTGATAACAACACATGACAGGAGTAACATAACAAAGGGTGTAGGTCATTAATTTTCATCCTACGTTATAAGGAAAAAAGTATAGAATGTTTGAGAACTATCCTTTTTACTTCCTAAGACGTGTACAGCAGATGTACCTTTTTCAAGCTAATGGAATAAACATGTAAAACACCATGCTATAATCTGTCATATTTGTTTGGTGACAGAACAACAATAATTAATCTCTCTCTTTTACTTATTACAATTATAGCCAACTATCAAATGTGGCAATAGTGCATGATGCTATCCTTCATTACAGTAATGGAGCAGAATGTGACAACTCACCTGTCTCACAAGGTGTGCTAGACGATCATTCCAAGTTCTGATTGACAACACATGAAATGTTTTAGTGCCCAAAAGCAGCAGCTGGCTTCCAAAGCTGACTACAGAATTATAGCAGGCATGTTCCCCTGCTAAGGCCTGGAAAATTAACAAATTAAAATTAACAATGCAGGAACAATAAATGAAATATACGAGAACTACTAATGTTTGTGGGGAAAAATCATTCCAGTTTTATACAGTCATAAGTATGAACTTCTTTACTTGTCGTAAACTGACATTAAGGGCTTAGTTTCACATACCTCCATACATTTTCTTGCAGAAATTATGCCAGAAATCAGTTACTAGTATTTACTCTGTTTCATGTCAAAAACTGGGAATTAGTAGTTTTAAACCTTTGAGCTTCATATATGTATGGAAGTATACATTTCATGGATTTCTTGTACATTCCACTGACAACAACAAAGTAGAAATGAGTTATAATGTGTACTGCATCTGAGGGGAAACAGTTACCAAACCTCATTCATACATGGTAAAACAACAGTGACTAGTAGTCATGTGTAGCCACTGCTAACTGGGTAAGTGCAATTTACAAACCAAAATGTTTGGGGTCCAATCAAAAATTGGTCCTAGAATTTTTCTGTCACTTATCATTCTGTCAATTATTTGTTAATGTGAAAATGGCACATTGCACTGTGGTTCAGAGTGCACATTAAACAGTATGTCAACCTGTAAGAAAAGGGCTGTCAGTCAAAGATTGGAGGAAGCCAAGAACATAGCATCTCCATGAAGACTGCATCTAATAAAGCACAGTGGTGTTAAAACCCATCTACTGGTTGAGGACAACTTAGCTCTTTCAGTTACAGTCTTCATTTTTCCCAAAAAACATTATATATGCTTATTTGGCTTATATTGATAGGAATGAGGAAAGCATCATTTCCTGACCATTTCAAACAATGTTCCTCCAGTTGGATTTCTGCCCTGAGATGAAGAGTACTTTATTTATTACAAAACTGGGGGCTCTGGATTTGTTTTTTCAAAGTAATACTTCTTCTCACCCAAACTTCCAAGTAAATTCTATGGCTCTTTCACATTTTTGATGTTGTTATACACAGTTTGAAAATGTAACAGTTTCAAGCTATAGAGTACACAAAATATCAGACATTATGGTTGTTGGAAAATAGCATACCAATGCTTTGCTGACATTTCCACCAGTTGCAAGACCCTTGAAGTGTGCTGTTGCATACACCAGGCCAACAGCTGCTAGGTCCAGAACCTCTAGCTCCTCATGTGACCGAACATCCACGAGATGCAGCTGCTCCAATGTGTCCAAAACAGCCAGGGTGCGTGTATTCAGCCAGTGCAGACTCAGTAATTGGTAACCGACACTCAAGCGCTGTAGTGCCACAAACCGTACTTTGCTTTTATTGTCTACAGAAACCTGTAAAAAAGCATAGATTGCATATGGAATGAAGTTATATGAACACTGACTGGAAAAATACTGACAGAAGTTCTGACGATTCAGTGTAATGTTACAAAACTGTGTGAAAGTTGTGACACCTTGTGTAATAATGAGACGAATACTTTATCATCACTAAAGCTCCAGAACAGAAATAAGGATTAACAAGAAGAACTGTTCAAGGCCTGCTACAGCTTTCATTTGTGGCTTTGCCCTTTTATTCTCGTGGTGCAACTTCAAGAGAAACTGAATAAATGATTAATGGAAAATCTCATATAAAGATGTGAAACAAATACTAACAAAGAGATAGAGGGGCTGGCCAGCCCCTCTATCTCTTTGAAAGAAACTGAATACTCAGTTTTGACGACAGATTGACGAATACATACCTTCTGCATTGGATGCATCATAGCTTTCACATCGGATGCATTAAAGAAATTTTGCAAAACCAAAATCAAGTGGCTTAGCCAGATTCTGAATTAGTATTGTCTCAAAGAAGAGAAAACACTTCACAATTTACAACACGTCACCCAGTACCACTTGAAGGAAACATATATAACATGCTCATTTTTCAGCAGAAAACAATGAAAGACTACTTTTATATATAAAGTAAGTCTAAAACTATTTAACAATATTATGACGAAGATAGTTGCTACTTACCAAATAGCAGAGACGCTGAGTCACTATATGGTGAGTAGCAACTATCCTTTCCATAATATTGTTACATTCCATCCTGGATTTTCGATTGTCTAAAACTATTTAGTCTTTCTGAAAGATAAACAATTGTCTTAGGTTCGCACTGAAGTTGACTATTTCTTACAACTATTGAGAGTGACCTGATTTGAGACACTATGTGAAAGAAATGCATCCTTAACTACCTCACACCAGAAACACTTTAGCTGTTCAGATTTCTCATTTTATCTTAGACTAACAATCTTTGTTTAGAACAAATAATAACCCAGAAATACTTCCCTATTATAAACAGTACTGTAACATATTACAAAAAGTTGCAAAAATCCAGCATTATGCACATCTCATCTGAAATTGACAGATCATATAATAAAATCAAACCAACAGGGAATATTCCCAAAAAAGACACAGGAAAAGAAGCCTTAGGGGATGACACTATTGCTGTTAAACAGAATGGAAACATTGTAAAAGACTGTTCATGTGCAGCAGATATTTTTAGTAATTACCTTTTTTTAAAAAAGGAAGTGAGGAGACTGATGCAAATAATTCAGAACAAAAAGCAAAACAGTATGCTGAAGAAGCAATACAGAGGACATTTAGTGAAATAAAAGTTAATCTCACATCTCTACTGAAATAAGGGAGGGGACCATGACTTTTAAAATCAAAAGTTCATATAGGATGGGTAATATCTCCAACAAGTCACTAAAATGTTGTAAGGCTATAATAGGTAATTTTCTTAGCCATGTATGTAATGCAGTATTAACTCACAGTGATTTCCCAGGAAGATTTAAATATGCTATTGTTAGGCCTCTATAAAGAAATAAGGCGACTCCAAAGATGTCAATACTGCTGCCCAGTGCCAAGACTCATGTTCAGAAAAAACATAACACCTTGAACAACTAGAGATGGGACATTCATACTCACAGGGCATGTACATTAATACGTTCTGCAGAAATCATGAGCATTTGAACCATGTTGACCCCATGGGTTCAAAGTCAACATTGATATCGTGACGCAGCACCACTTACTGGTAAAATGTGCCTGCAGCTGTCGTTGTCGCTATAAACTGAAGGTAATGGATCAGTGTGGTTGGAGCAGACATGCAGGATGCCTCGCAGTCATATGCACAAACTGTACCGTCAAGTCAGTGAGTTTAAAAGAGAACGCATTATTGGCATGTGAGTATGTGATGCATCCATCCAGGAACATGGTTCATCCAGTTTTGTCCTGTTACAAATACTCCACTTCCTATTAACGTAGTCCACTAACAAGAAATAATACACAGGTTAGAAAAATACAGCTCTTAGGTATGCATACTAATGAAAACAAATTGGAAAAACAATATAGTAGATTTGCTAAAACATATAGGTTCGGTTAGTTTTGCTGTAAGAATAATTGCCAATTTTTGGGAAATAGAGGTCTTTAAGTTAAAGTATTTTGCGTATTTTCATTAGCTGATGCCTTATGTTATAATATTTTGGGGGTAACTCCTTGCTTAGGTTAAAAGTATTCAGTGCACACAAGAAAAGGATTCCAATTATTTACAGAAGTTCCCACATGTAGATCTTGGTGCTATGTGTTTAAGGAAATGGAAATATTAACCACAGCCTCATGCTACATTTATTCACTTATGAAATTTGTTATCAACAATCTATCCAAGTTTGATAAACTATGTGATCAAAAGTATCCAGACACATGGCTGAAAATGACTTACAAGTTCGTAGCGTCCTCCATCGGTAATGCTGGAATTCAATATGGTGTTGGCCCACCCTTAGCCTTGATGACAGCTTCCACTCTCGCAGGCACACGTTCAATCAGGTGCTGGAAGGTTTCTTGGGGAATGGCTGCCCATTCTTCATGGAGTGCTGCACTGAGGAGAGGTATCGATGTCGGTCGGTGAGGCCTGGCATGAAATCGGCGTTCCAAAACATCCCAAAGGTGTTCTATAGGATTCAGGTCAGGATTCTGTGCAGGACATTTCAGGGATGTTATTGACATGTAATCACTCCGCCACAGGCCATGAATTATGAACAGGTGCTTGATCGTGTTGAAACATGCAATTGCCATCCCTGAATTGCTCTTCAATAGTGGGAAGCGAGAAGATGCTTAAAACATCAATGTAGGCCTGTGCTGTGATAGTGATCCACACCATGCCATCAGATCGCCACATTGTATGCCGTGATTCGTCACTCCACACAACTTTTTCCACTGTTCAATCATCCAATGTTTATGCTTCTTACACCAAGTGAGGCATCATTTGGCATTTACCGGCGTGATGTGTGGCTTATGAGCAGATGCTCAACCATGAAATCTAAGTTTTCTCACCTCCTGCCTAACTGTCATAGTACTTGCAGTGGATCCTGATGCAGTTTGGAATTCCTGTGTGATGGTCTGGATGGATGTCTGCATATTACACATTACGACCCTTTTCGACTGTCGGCAGTCTCTGTCAGTCAACAGATGAGGTCGGCCTGTACACTTCTGTGCTGCACGTGTCCCTTCACGTTTCCACTTCACTATCGCGTCGGGCACAGTGGACCTACGGATGTTTAGGAGTGTGGAAATCTTGCATACAGACGTATGATACAAGTGACACCCAATCACCTGACGACGTTCAAAGTCCGTGAGTTCCGCGGAGCACCCCATTCTGCTCTCTCATGATGGCTAATGACTTGAGGTCACTACTGTGGAGTACCTGGCAGTAGGTGGCAGCACAATGCACCTAATATGAAAAGCATATGTTTTTGGTGGTGTCTGGATACTTTTGATCACATAGTGTAGTGACAGATGTTCATGAATGCAACAATAGAAGGGAAAATGATCTGCATTACCCTAATCCAAATTTGGCACAGGAAGGGGTGAAATATGCAGCTACAAAACTCTTAATAGCCAGAATGTAGTAATACACAAGGTGTGGTAACTATACAACATGAATGTGCACCTCCTGTTGCGCTGTCGCATGGTGGGAGGTTGGTACTGGAATGCAGCAGACATTGAAAGTTCAAGAGCAGCAGCCACCATTTGTTTCATCTTTAGGTCTGTTTCAGTTTGCTTTTGAGCCTTAGTTGTAGAGGATATTGTTCTGCAGTAGTGCCATGAGCATGGTGAACTTTAAAATTGAGTAGCGCATTAACCCAAGTTCCCCGTGAAATTAAAAAGGTCACCATTGGAATGTTTTTATATGTTAAAGGATGTGTCTAGTGATAATGCTAGGTCACATGCATGAGTTTTTGAATGGATTAAACTGTTTTCAGACGGTCACAAAGATGTTGAAGATAATGAACTTTCCAGTTGATCTGCGAGTTCTGGGAATGAGGCACACATTCAGAAGATTAATGAAACTATGTGGAATGACCAACATCTGAGCATTCGGGATATCACATACATGGTGAGCAAGTAAAGAAGATAGTAAGACAAATTTTGGATGATGAATTAAACATGACCAAAGTTTGTGCAAAACTGGTTCTGAAAAACCTCTCTCAGGAGCAAAGCTGTCATTGGAAGAACGTCTGCTCTGATGTCATGGAACAAGTCAACGGGAAACCGGACTTGGTCACGTGTTACGATGGTACTGGGCACTACGCACTATGGATTGTATACTTTGGCTCGAGCACCAATGTGCTACAGCACGAAAATATATATATTTGTTACACTCAACTCTCAGCTTGAGCAGCCCAGAGATGAGGATGGTCTCAATGATGGCTATGTTTTTCGTCATAGGGTGCCAGCTCACACTTGTCATAAACTCAATTTTCAAGATGAAATAAAATATTAAAAAAATTCAGGCAGGTATTGCGGTGAAATTTAAAAATATTGAGTCACTCACATTTATTTATAATTTGAACAATTAGTTTATTTCAATTTTTCCACAAACAGTCCAATATATTGTCACATAGAAGAAGGTGTAATTAGATGAATGACGAACACTAACTTCACTTAATGAAGGTTTTTTCAGCACTTGCACATACAAGAGTGAGGAGCAAACTGCCTCCGGCCAGAACACGGTATGTATACAGTTACAGAACATTCCAGTATAATAATTCTTGACATTTGTGGATACTTCTAGAAGGTACTTGAACCAAATACAGAAATTAAAATTTTACAGTTCAGGTGAGTTTTGAACTCACAATCCTCCCTGCAACAGCCTAGCATCATAACCACTACACCATAGTGACCGTGCTACTCAGCTCCTTCTGTGACAATATTGACTTAACACACAAAATGCAGTCTGAGGGGCTTTTACGTAATGGCAGCTGCTGATAACTGATGCTACAACACTTCACTATAAAATTCATATGTCACGATCACGGCACTGTTCACAGTTCACAAAATACACTGCTGTCTGCTGCCCTAAACCACTATATTGCGCTAAACTTGATCGTTTTCGAACGTTGCTACATACATACTTGTCCCCGATCGTGGTTACCAACCCAATACCAGCCCCAGATGAGGGGCACATCTGGCTCTTAGCGTCGCTCAAACTCAACTGCCCTCACAGATGGCCACCCTATGCACCCTTGAAATGACTGCCTAACTCAAAACAATGTTTGACAAAAAAATTATGAATATTCTAAAACTAAACACGAAACACATACGATACATTAAAAAAATATGGAAATTTTCTGGGCAATAACAACCTTCAGTCCAACTTTTTTTTGTATCTGCCATCATTTTTTCCCAGATAATGTTCTTGTGATGTGATTTTGCTTTTCCCAGATTTATGATACTGAACATAAATAAGCAAATAAAAATACATACTTATTAATACACACTAAATAAAAATACCTGCCTCTTTAAAGTTTAGAATGCTGCTGCTAGTTTTGTCTCTTTAAATTTATTTATTACCAAAAACAAAGTTTCTCTCAGTTGAATCCCATATTCCGACCTCTCATTCAAAAATGGTACATATTCTGCTAAATCCACTATGATTGCTTGATGCAGTTCTACTAGCCACATCCATGAACACTTTGATCATATTAATCAGCCAAAGCATTGCTGAGATATTAGCTTATGAACATTCATAAATTTACAATTTTTAAGACAACAGTAACTTTTGAACTATTATATATTTTTGTGGTGCATCTACATAATTTAGCTTTACATATTTTTCTGTCCATGAGTGCCAACTTGCACCTCCGTGTCACTCTTAACACGCATACATTTTCTGATCTGCTGATCTTCTGATCATGACAAGCAATCGGGTACACATGCCGCTATAGTGGCTACAGTACATGTATGGGATAAAACGCAAATGTCAGACTTCGAAAATTTCTGATCGTTAGCGTCAGTCGAGAACTGCTAGTCGTACGTCGCAAACCTGGGGCTCAAGGATGCAACAGTTTTGTCTATATAAGTAATGATTTTGTTAAGAAGGCGTCAGTCTTCGTGGAGCTGCACACGCAGCAGCATTGACCACTCACGGTGAAAATGCCACGTTATTATAGGAGAAGAAGGCGTACCTGCCCAACTGTCTATAAAACAACAGACAATATTACTATCGAGACCAAGAACTATGTAGGTGCACAAGTCATCCTGCACAGTCCATCAGTTTTCTGTGGTGGAGTTCTGAACTTTACCCTTAGCAACAATGAAGCCAATCAAAAAGGTAATGGCTGGGTTACTGTTGCTTTGGTATGTGGACCTAAAGTCAATAAAGTGGCAGGACTGGAGCCGTTCAACAGCAGTGACGTCATCGCTTATCGGACATTTCAGATTGTGGAGGTGTACAATAGAGATATAGGTAAATCTTATTACCTGTCGTCCATGCCTTTGGTTCTCAGGACGAGGAATCATCACAAGATAAATGAATCTGAATCTGTGTCAGTGTGGGTTAAAGGTGTTGACAACTGTAAAAAAATTACTGTCACTGGCAATCTCACTCATTAATATAGAAATTAAATAAAGTATTCCTATCCTTTATCCCTACCAAAAAAACTACAATTATCTTACTTCATTAATGAGCGTATGGTATCAGCCGCATGGGATGCACTCTGTGCAAGCATTGACCTCAGTGATTACGCAACCACTTATCGCTCTGTTTACAAACGTGACAAGCAAGCAGGTACGCGTACATTTTTCTCTGGCATATAAATTTCTGCAAGTGCAAAAACATTGCCATATGCACTCCTGCCAAGCTTCTGCTCAGGTTTTTCCAAGGCCACGTAAACGCTAGCCTCTCGCCATGGCCCCCTTAGCAACCGCCAGCCACGTGCTCTGCGGCGGGAAACTGCCACTCTAATCTCCATCCACAGCTTGTACAGTGTGTCATCACATCTGATGAAACATGGATCTTCCAGTACGACCCAGAAACAAAGCACCAACTGATGCCCTGGAAGACTCCCACATTGCCAAGAATGAAAAAAAAAAAAAAAAGCACTAACAAGAATGTCCGTACTGAAGGCGATGGTGATTTATTTGTTTTTGTTATCAGGGGCATTATCAAGATTGAATAGATGCCTGACAGTCAAATCATTAATCAGGGATACTACAAAGATGTCCTAATCAAACTGGCAGAAAGAGTAAGGAAGAAATGACTCAATATGCGGAAGAACAATGCTTGGATTCTGTGTCGGGAAAATGCATCAGCCCACAATGCCGTTTTGTGAACCAACAAGCAAATTCCTACACTCTAACATCCTTTGCATTCGCAAGATCTAACTCCCTGTGACTTATCTGTTCACAGAGTGAAAATTGCACTGAAGGGAGCATATTGAAGAGGTACAAGAAAAAAAATGGCAGAGTTGTTGAAGAGAGTGACAAAGGATGACCTACAACATTGCTTTTAACAATAGAAGACTCATGTGCAGTGGTGTATGGATGGGGGGGGGGGGGGGGGAAGCATATGTTGAAGAGGATAAAAATTAGTTCTTACTTTGTTTGCAATAAATCACATTTCCGATAGTAGTTTCATTATTTACTTGCCACACCTCCACAATATTTTTTTATTTTCATTTTTAGTTGTGTAGATGCTCTAGCAAACACTTACATACACATTAGGTCATGTTCTACAGGAGAGCAATCAACAGAGAGAGAGATCTGTTACATTTCAATGTGACGTGCCCTAAGAGTGAGGTTCCATGTCAAAGTTGGTGTCTCATGACAGCACCACAAACTAAAGACCAAACTGCCAGATGCAGCTACAAATGAAAGATGGCGATGAAAACACGCCCTCGAGACATTCCGTACACCGCTATTGCAGGAAGTCTATTTATATCACAGTGCAGTGCCACACACCACACTCTTTGACAGCCAGTGTGATAGCATCAGCACCCTGGTTCACATTAAAGGAACAAACTTGTGTCATTAGTCAGATCAGTGCAGCAATTTCAGAGTTAAATGTAAAGCGATATTTGACTGTTATTCAAGGCAAGAGCTAAACTGTTATCATTGTGACCTGAAATTGTATTAAATGTAATTCGTCCATCATAGGGACATGGGTGTTGGTTGGTTTGGGATGTAAGGGGATCAAACTACACTGTCATCAGTCCCTTTTTCCTGATGCAAGCAAGGCTCAAGGTACGAAAACACCCAAAGTACGTTTTAGAAAGTAAAAGGGGGGAAAAGGAATAGGGAACCACACCTAAAAAGAAAACGAATGGAATGAACAGAAAATGGGAAAAAATACAGCACAAAGAAAAGTAGAAGGAGGTATTAAAACCATAGACCAGATGGTCTGGGCTGGCTGATCATAATAATAAGAGAGGATGAGCCAGCCACTCTGCAACACATTAAAATGTCTACCCCAAAAAGACAAGGCGAGATGAACACATGTAGGGAAATGACGACCACCAAGACAAACAAATGCAAAGAAAGTGTGACAGAGTTAAAATCGAGGGAGGGTGGTGGCCTTGGAGAGAAGGCTAAATGCCCACCCTTAGATGGTACAATGAAAAACCACCCCCATGAATAAAATGTAACACTAAATATGCTGTTGAGGCATTGTTGCCCAACACCGAAGGTAGGGTGCTGGGAAGGTTAAAAGTCCGCCGCAGAGGGGCTAAAAGTGGGCAGTCCAGCAAGATGTGGACGACTGTCATTTGGGAGTCACAGCACCACAGAAGTGGGTCCTCAGGACAGAGGAGGTAATCATGTACTAGCCACATATCGCCAATGCAGAACTGGCAGAGAACCACAGAGTCACTGCGAGGGGCCCGCATGGAGGACTTCCACACATTCATAGTCTCCTTAATGGCAGGCAGTTTGTTGTGCGTATTGAGATTATGCCTTCCATCTCACAAAGCTGAAAAACCTTGCAGCGAAATAATGATCATAGGTCAGTTATGGGGATGCCAATCTCCAGAAGCAGTTTCCATGTAGCCTGTTGGCAAGTTCATTTTCTGGGATTCCGACATGACCTGGGGATCATACAAACACCATGGAACGACTGGACTGTTCCAGGGCATAGATGGACTCCTGGATGGTCATTACCAAAGGATGGCTGTGGTAGCACTGTTCGATAGCTTGCAGGCTGCTCAAGGAGTCAGTACAGAGAAGAAATGACTCGCCAGGGCATGAGCAGATGCGCTCAAGAGCACGAGAAATGGTTGCCAGCTCTGCAGTGAAAACACTGCAGCCATCTTGCAAGGAGCTCTGCAGTGAAAACACTGCAGCCATCTTGCAAGGAGTGCTGTTCACTATGTCCTCAATGAACATATGCGAAGCCAACATGACCATCAGCCATTGAGCCATCTGTTAAACCACTTCATGGTCCTAGTATATGTCAAGAATCGAGAGGAAGTGCCATCGGAGAGCCATGGGGTTAACTGAGTTCTTAGGACCATATGAAAGGTCCAGGCGAAGCTTCAACCTATGTGTACGCCATGGAGGTGTACATGAATGGACCTCGAGTAAGCCCTGACCTGTGCCTTCAATGGGGGAGATGAACTGCCGTGGGTGCGAAAAGGAGATGGTAATTTGGATGCTCAGGTAACTACGAATATGCGAAACATAACTAGCGAGCAGGGAGGGACTCCGGCCTCCACCAGGACGCTGGTCACCAGACTCATCCTAAAAGCTCCCATTGCCAGTCGAACGCCACAGTGGTGCACTGGGTCAAGTAAACACAACACTGTGGGCTCCGGCTGAACCATAAACCAGACTTCCATAGTCAAGGCGGGATTGAACAAGGGCTCTGTAAAGCTGCAGCAGCATAGAGCGATTTGCAGCCCAGTTGGTGTTACTCAGGCAGCGGAGGGCATTGAGGTGCTGCCAGCAATTCCACTTCAGCTGACAAAGATGAGGAAGCCACATCAATAGGGCATCGAAAATCAGTACTAAGAATCAATATGTCTCCACTACAGTGAGTGGAAAATCATTAAGGTAAACTTCTGGTCCCGGACGAACGGTACGACGCCGACATAAGTGCATGACACATGACTCTGTGGCTGAAAACTGGAAGCCGTGGGCTAGAGCCCATGACTGCACCTTGTGAATGGCTCCCTGTAGGTGCAGCTCAGCAACACCAGTACTGGAGGAGCAGTATGAAATGCAGAAGTTGTCTGCATACAGAGAAGGTGAGACGGACAGCCTGACAGCTGCTGCTAGACCGTTAATGGCCACTAAAAATAGAGCCCTGCAGGACCCCATTCTCCTGGATATGGGGGAACTGCGGGAGGCACCAACTTGGACACGGAAAGTATGGAGCGATAAGAAATTTTGGATAAAAATTGGGAGCGGGCCCCAGAGACCTCACTCATGTAATGTGGCAAGGATATGATGTCGCCAGGTCGTGTCTTAAGCTTTTCATAAATCAAAAAAGGTGGCACCAAGGTGTTGGCATCTGGAAAAGGCTGTTCGAATGGCAGACTCAAGGGAAACTAGATTATCAGTGATAGAGCAACCCTGGCGGAAACTGCCCTGGTGTGGAGCCAGTGGGCCATGTGACTCCAGGACCCAACACCACTGCCAACTTACCATACGTTCCAACAGCTTACAAAGAACGTTGGCGAGGCTGATGGGCCGATAGCTATCCACATCAAGTGGAGATTTGCCGGGCTTGAGCATTGGAATGAAGGTGCTCTCTCGCCATTGCGATGGAAAGACGACATCGCACCAGATCCAGTTGAAGATGACGAGGAGATGTCGCTTGTACTCGGATGAGAGATGTTTGATCATCTGATTGTGGATCCGATCTGGGGCAAGAGCTGTGACAGGGAAATGTGCAAGGATGCTGAGGAGCTCCCACTCCATAAATGGGGTATTATAGGGTTCATTGTGACGTTCAGTGAATGAGAGGGCTTTCCTTTCCATCCGTCTTTTGAGGTGTCGAAATGCTGGGGGATAATTCTCCGACGGAAGGCTCGAGCACAGTACTCAGCAAAGTGCTAGGCTATTGCGTTTGCGTCTGTAGGTAACACGCCATTGATGTTAATGCCAGTGACACCTGTCGGGGTCTGGTACCCACAAACATGTCTGATCTTAGTCCAGACTTGGGAAGGTGACGTATGGCACCCAATGGTCGGGACTTACCTCTCACAAAATTCCTGTTTCCGTCTTTTTGTGAGGTGGCGAAAGCTGGCACAACCATTTAAAAGCTATTAGGTGCTCTAGGGAAGGGTGCCACTTATGTCACTGTAGAGCTTGCCGACGCTCTTTAATGGCCTCAGTGATTTCTGGCGACCACCAAGGTACTGACTTTCGCCAGGGGCACCCTAAAGATCAAAGAGTCGCATTTTCCGCCACAGAAACGATAGATTTAGTTACCCGATCAACTACCACATTGATGGTACCATGTGGGGGAGATTCAATGGTGACAGCAGAGGTGAAAGCTTCCCAGTCTGCCTTGTTTAAAGCCCATCTTGGTTGACATCTGGGGAATGGCACTGGGGGAGTGACAGGAAGATGGGAAAGTGGTCACTACCACACAAGTCATCATGGGCTCTCCAGTGAACAGACGGGTGAAGTTATGGGATGTAGAGGGATAAATCAATGGCCGAGTAAGTGCCATGAGCCACACTGAAATGTATGGGGGCACCAGTATTTAAGAGGTAGAGGTTGAGTTGAGACAGTGAAGTTTCAACATCTCTACCTCGGCCAGTAGGCACAGTGCCACCCCACAAGGGGTTATGGGCGTTAAAACCTCCTAAAAGTAGGAAAGGTTAAGGGAGTTGGCGAATCAATGCAGCCAATGAGTTCAGGGGTACTGCACCATCTGGAGGAAGATATACATTGCAAACTTATTTCCTGTGTCATCCTTATCCTGACAGCCACAGCTTCAAGAGGGGTTTGAAGGGGCACAAGTTCACTGCATACTGAGTTCGGACACAGACACAAACTTCACCTGACACACTATTATAGTCTCTATGTTTCTTGTAACATCCACGGAGGGCAGGGTCCACATTGCCAGGAACCAGGTTTCCTGGAGGGCAATGCAGAGAGCAGGTGTGAAGCTTAACAGTTGCCATAGCTCAGCCAGGTGGTGGAAAAAACTGTAGCAATTCCACTGGAGGAAGACATTATCATGAGGCTGGGAAGGCATGAAGAGCACAAGGAGGCAGATTATGCATCAGGGTCACCTGCTGCCACCAATTGAGTATTTGTATCCATTCTTATTGTGGATGAGGCATCAGTGAGATCCAGATCCTCAGGGGACACTAAGATCTCTGCCTCATCAGGTACAGAATTGCTAGGGAGCTGTGGTGTTGGGGCCACCAGAGGGTCCTTTTTCTTAGCAGACTTCTTTATTTGCTTGCCCTCTTGCTTCTCTTTAGGGGCTTGCTGGGAGGACTTCTCCGAAGTAGCTTCAGGCACGGTGGAAGACTGTAAAGCTCTTTGTCCAGCAGCTTTTGGCTCCTTTAGCCACTGATGAGGGTCCACTGTGGCATTAGTGTAGACTTTGGGAGAGTATGGGAGAGTGGGTCCCAAGGGAGCACTTCTGCATGAGAGGAACCGGAGGAGGCTGTTGCTTCTCCAGCTGGGGGAGGGGACCGATGTCCCCTGTGTTTGGGAAGTAGGTACTTTGGGAGCACCGGAAGGAGATTTTCCCCCTACCACCAAGGGGGCAGATGTATTCTGGTGGCCTGGAGGGACCACTGTCCGTGGCACAGAGTGCGGTAAGACTGGTACTTGCAACGGTGATGGTAACATAGCTGCAGCATATGTGGATGTCAACCGAATGGGGTGTAATCGTTCACATTTACGTTTAGCCTCTTGGTAAGTCAACTGGTTCAGGGTGTTTTACTCCATGATTTTCCACTCCTTTTGGAGTACAGTGTAGTCTGGCGAGCTGGAGGAGTATTGCTCTCCACAGTTGATACAAGTGGGAGGAGGTGCACATGGAGTATCTGGATGCACTGGACGTCCGCAGTCTCGACATGTGGCATTGGAAGTGCAGCAGGAAGACATGTGCCCGAATTTCCAGCACTTAAAGTACCACGTAGGGGAGGGACATATGGTTTAACGTCACAGTGGTAAACCATCACCTTGACCTTTTCAGGCAATGAATCACCCTCAAAGGCCAAGATGAAGGCAATGGTAGTAACCCTGTTGTCTTTGGGTCCCCTGTAAATGCACCGGATGAAATTAACACCCTGCCGTTCTAGACTGGCATGGAGCTCATTGTCAGACCGCAAGAGGAGGTCACGATGGAAAATAAACCCCTGGACCATGTTGATGCTTTTATTGGGAGTGACAGAAACAAGAATATCACCCAGCCGGTCACAAGCGAGTAACACACGGGATTGGGCTGGGGATGCTATCTGAATCAAGACTGCACCACTTATCTTAGACAGTGCTGTCACTTCCCCAAACTTATCCCCAAGATGTTCAACAAAAAATTGAGGTTTAGTAAGTAGATAGGAGTCCCTGTCCATTTTGCTACAGACTAAATACCAAGGCGAATAGGGCTCTCTTCTTTCTGTAGCCCTACGTTACTCCCATGGTGTAGCGAGGGAGGGAAATGATTTAGGTTCATATCTGTCAGCACTGTACTCGATCTTGCCCTTCTTAGAGGCTGCTGGCACTGTATGGTCACCAGCAATAGATGACTTAGTACATTTCATTGCGGGTCATCTGCCCTGATGCCACCCACTCCGATCAGTGGCTCTCCCAGCCACAGCAAAGGCCACCTGGCATGATGGCCATTGCCAGCAGTCCTGAAGCCCCAGGAAGACAGGTATCTACTCCTTTGGCATATGTGGGGAGTTTACAGCTCGGGCATCAGCAGTGCGATCCCTGTGTTGTCAGGAGGCTACCACCATATTGGTACATGACGGTCCCACCACAACGGACTGGCTACAGTGCTGGATATTGGGCGTAGAGAAATCCAGTATCGTCTTGGGGGGCGAAAGAGGACAGGAGACAATGGAAGAAGATGACACCCCAGAAAGTGTCCTTGCCCAAATAGTTGAATTGCAGGTGGAGATGTAAAGCCATGACAAGTGGTTCAGGAGATTGAATCTAAGGGCACTATGGATAACTCATGCACCATGTAAGGCATCCTACCACATATGCCCGCACTTCTGTAGAATTTGGAAAGTGGCAGGTCAAACCATAAAATAGGACCTGAACCTATAGGGGTGAAAAGTGAGAGACTGCTTTTAGTTGCCTCTTACGGCAGGCAGGAATACCTCGGGCCTATTCTAACACCCGGACCTGCGGGGGGAGGGCATGGATGTTCACCAATGTTACGTATCCTGTATTGATGTGTTTTACTGGAACAGATCTAATGTCCATTATATGTTGTATCATCTACTCAACCTTCTCCAGAAGTAAATATTTAGAACTGTCATCTAGGCTTGCAACAAGATATAAAAATGATTCTCACTTCTGTTCAAGTGCAATTTTTTTCATCCAATACATATAAAAAGTGTGACAAGTATTTTTGACAGAAGTTTAACCTTTTCTTGCCTGTGCAGATATGCTTGGCGCTTTGCTCATCACAGTAGCTAAAATTTTTCTGTATTATTGTATCTACTCTAAAGTGTTTAACCACATCTGAGCGCCAAGATTACTACCTTTAAATGAAATTGTTCAGTTTCAGACACAGCAGACTGAATGACTGCTGCTCAGTGTTCAACAGATAGTAAACTTACTGCCACAACACGCAGCACAATAGCAGGTTACTGTGCCAAAATTTCATTTGTTTAATAGCAAGGAAGAAGATTAGCTGGAATATCGCACTCAACTCAAAGCTCATTTCAGCACCTACAGCATTCAAGGCACAGTGTGCATAGTATTCTTTCTGTCCACTCTTGGAGTTGGTGTCTATTGCTTGTGTCTCAAACTATTTCCCAAAGATGTATAATATGAAGAACTGGTCAGGAATATCGATGAACGTTATGAGACACAGATTCATGTCACAGTGGCAAGATTTAAATTTTGCCATCTAAAGAAGCACCCTGAACAGTCATTAAAATAGTGGAATGCTGAACTTAAAAGGGCTAAGAAGACATTGTCTGTTCAAGTGTTTTTGTGGACAAAGTTACAGTGATGAGAGGCTACATGAGACAATCGTGCAAAACACATCAGATATAAGCATATGGGCTGCTATCCTAGAATTTCCAGACCTGGATTTGAAAACAGTTCTGTCAATTACAACACCTCACAGTACTGTGGAAGGAACTGAAGTTGATTTTGAGGTTCTGTCTATTTCTGTTGTTTGTAGTACACAAGACAATCAGTCATCAGCTAATGTTAAAGTGCATAAAAACAGGGCTCAGATTAAAGGTAAAATCTTTTGGTCATGTGGTACATGAGCTGTAGTTCATAAAAAGGAGAGGAAGTCTTGTCTACAGTATTTTCCTACTCATGACAGCAAGCATGTCCTTTTTTTATGAAGAACAGTGCTTCAAGTATGACAAGCAAAGTCACATCCAAATAGTCTATTTACAAGGGTGCCAGTCTAACACAAAGCCACAGCAAGTTCATGCTGCGGTGACCAAGCAACTGCGACATTCACAAAGTAAGTCTCACTTTTTCACTTCACGCCAATCTTCTGCTGTAGTGCACTGAAAGTAGAATAAACTTTTTGTCCAATTAAGAGTGACTCGCAAGACAGTTTAATTTCAATTAGATACAGGTGCATCTGTATCCCTAATCAGTAAAGACACCTATAATCTGATTGGTAGATCACAACTACAAAAGTCTACTTCTATTTTTTCTGCTTATGGCAGACAAGAAATACCAGTACTATGTGTGTGCAGTTTGCCTGCAACTTTTCGTGATGTTACAAAGTGTATTTCATTCCACATACTACATTCTAGAAACAGTGCAAACATTTTTGGCATAGACTTGTTTGATTTGTTCAATTGTACATAAAAGGCAATGTGTCACAAATCAGTGTTTCAGTGTCTCATTCCCTTGTTTCTGATTAGGACAAGAAGTAAAGTGAACTTTTTGAACCAGGATTAGGAAGGGCTACAGATTTTAAGGCACACATACAATTAAAGATAATGCAAAACCACAGTTTTATCATGCTAGGCCTGTCCCCCATCCTATACACGAGCAGGCTGCAATGGACTGCGATGATGGAAAGACAATGGGGGATACAACTCGCTTCTGCAAGCCAATGGGCATCCCTCCTTGCTAATACTTAAAAAGCTCTCAGGAGGTTTACGTGTGTGCGAATGCTGCTATCGACGGTTGTGTGTGATTCATTCCCAGGCTTATTAATTTATTCTGTACCTTAAAATAGCGCATTTGGTAACTTGTTCTTAGCTGGAATTGTATTGATGTAACTTGCTGCAGTAGCCTGGCCATTATTGATCATTAATGTGCAACATTAGCATGTTGTACAGGTACTCTGCATCAGTCTGGCCTTTCTAACTGTGGCACAGTGACAAAATTATTGCTCTGTCAAAGCGTTTGGTTGTATCTTGGTAGTGATTGTCCGTCACATCGCCTGGTTATTTTAACATGTTTTAAATTCTTGTTGGCTGAATGCCCAAAATTTTCCAAAATTAATTATTACTGTTTAAAGGGAGCATTTTGGTTCTTACTATCATCACCATTTGAGCATAATATGTTAATTATTCTGCAATTGTTTCTCAATTCTTTGTACTGAAGTTACTCATCATTGGAGTCCTTTTATTTATTAGTGGTTTACATGAGAGTTATTTGGCTATGTCTTTTTTAGCTGAAGCTGATTTAAAATTTTCAGTCATTTAAATTTTATTAATTACGGGTTTACACAAGAGTTACTTGTCTAAGTCAGATGTGTAACTAAAGTTGGTTAGAAATTTTCAGTCATTTAAATTTTATTATTTACTGGTTTAGAGGAGTGTGTCTTATCTCTATTGTAACTGAAGCTGTT
Source organism: Schistocerca nitens (assembly GCF_023898315.1). NCBI lineage: Eukaryota > Metazoa > Arthropoda > Insecta > Orthoptera > Acrididae > Schistocerca > Schistocerca nitens. Next base: position 891,151,584 of record NC_064617.1, read on the forward strand.
ATTATTGAAGGCTGAGCTGTTTGTATTTGGTAATTTTGCTTAACTGAAGCTGTTATTACTGAAGGCCTGCCTGTTCCCTTTTAATTAAATTAAGAGCTGTATCACAATTTGGTTTAGCTGAAACTCTCATTAATCAAGGTCTACCTGTCTCTATTGCTCTGTTATTGAGATCTGATACGTTAATCTATGTTGTAATTAACTGAAATTGTGATTGCCAAAGGGCTTCCTGTTTCAGAGGTATTATGTCAGTAAGTTAGTAACAGGAAATGACACATGATAGTACATGGGCCCTAACCTTTTGCCTTATATCCCTTTATCCATAATTGTAGGTTTCACCACCTGATGGGAAGGTGCAGGCAGGATTGTTACACTGTCGTCATTAGCATGCCCTGTTGCATCATCTGCGGCTGCCACGGAAATAGTTTTTTCATCATGTCAGATGAAGTTTCAGTCACAGAACAAAGTTTTTGGCAAGAAAAGGATTGGGCACATGGAGTTATCACACAAGTGCTGGGCCATTCGCCTTCCATTGTTCAAGGGTGCAAGGGCTGCACTGGCATCACCAGAAACAGCTGCAGCACTCTAATGGCAGTGACTCTGCTGCAGAATATTTGCCAACAGATCTAGTAAGCTGTTAGAATCTGCAACAGCAGTCATCTCCAGCTCTCCGCCTGTCACAGTTGATGCTGTAAAGTGCAGTGCCAATGAAGATTGACGTCGGCCACTGGTCCCCCCGCCAGAGGCGATGCATGTGCAGGCACTGCCTCTGATCAGCCACCATGGCACCCTGCAGTTCTACCTGCCGTCTTCCTGACCACAGCATCCGCATCCCTGGTTGCGGGCATGCACCCTGTGGCCAGTTTTCCTGGTCACTCGCAAGGTGAATACCGGAGTGAGAACAGGGAGCTGCCATTGGCTGTTGCTACAGTCCCTGTACCCTCATCTATGTCTGCATTCAGGCCTGCCCTCCCCCCCTCCCCTTTTCCCCCTCCTCACATGCAGCACTGAATGACCATGGTGCTGAGATTTGACAGGCAGGAATGTGGTGTCATCTGAAGAGTGAGGACCAATATTTAAGTTGGTATCTCACAACAGGCTACAATCTAAAGATATTTATTGCTAGATGCAGGCATAAATAAGAGATGACGAAGACACGCCCTCAAGATGTTCTGTACACCACTACTGGAAGTCTACTTATGTCAGAGAGCAGAACTGCTCACTTCAGTCTTTGATAGTCAGTCTGCTAGCATAATCATCACAGTTCAGATTTTGGAGCAAGCTTGTGTCATTAGTCATAACAGTGTACCAAGTTCAGAATTAAATGTTAAGTGATACTCAATTTTCATTCAGTGCAAGAACTAAACTGTTATCATTGCAATCTGTGATTGTATTAAATGTATATCGTCCCTCAAATGGATGTGGGATATTTACCAAAGTTAGGTATTCTGTGTTAAAGTGTTTTACTAAAACTGATCTAATGTCCATTATATGTTTAGCATCTTCTCAACCTCCTCCAGATGTAAATACTTAGAACTGTCATCTAGGCTTGCTACAACATATAAAATATGCCACCATGCCCTCATCTGGTTGTGTGTAACTAATTCCATGATCTCCACAATACAAAATATTCGCTACTGTAACTGTCTCATTCCCCGACAGCAATGCGGAAAAATTTTTTACTCTCTCTGGAGATAACAATCATTCAAATCACAAACAATGGACAGTGCCTTCATCAATTACGGGTGGCACCAAAACTGAGGGACACACTCTTCAGACAGACATCACATTACATGGTGTAAACCAATTGTCATTGGCTGGACTTAAAGGTGTATCCCATCCCCAGAATCAATCTGCAAATGATTTGAGTTAATGTTACTACAGGTGTGTTGGCTTGTTCTATTACATTGCCTATTGGTTGTTTACCTGGACTTTATTTCGGCTGGTAGTACTGTGATCACATTACGATAACATTGTGTGGACACCCAACAAAGTTCACAAATATAAATGTCAAGCAAATAAGTTTTGTCTCACAGGTTGTGGTGTGACTTGCCAATCCTGTGGAGTAACATGTTCCACATCTAACCACTTAGGCCAATGAAAGACGTTTGTGGAAAACGGATATGTTGTTTAGCTAGTTGTTAAGTGTGGAACACCCTAATGTGCATACTCTGGTTTTCCATACGAGTAGATTTGGTGTAAAACACATCAGCTCAGAACATTGATGAGATGTGATGTTGTGTGCATATCCCCACTTACTGTGGGAGCCTGTTTATGCTTTGGCATCTTGTCTTGTCAGTACCTGGGAAGACAGAGCAAAGAGGGCCAGCAATAATGACACCACATGAACAGCTAAAGATTATGCATACGAACAGTCAATTCTCTAATGTCAAACGAGTACAACAGTACATGATATGATCTACTGTGAGCTACAAGTTATGAGCGGTATGTATCACCTGCAATTATAATACAGAAGAGTTATTGCAATGCTGATTATGTCATTTTAGTAACTTGAATAGATTGGAGCTCTCTTTCAGCACCGTCCACTGCAAAAGATAAAGAAGTTAAATGCCACGAGTTAGTGGCACTGCATAGCCAGTCCAGTACAACAAATAACTTCAAGAACAGCGACAGCAAAATATCTGTAAGGTAAAAGCTGGCATATATATCAACCTGTGTTAATATACTGAATAATATACGGGGGTTGGAACTTTAATAATAGCAACTATTTATTTACAACTCGTACAAAATAGATACGTGTTTCAAAGTTTTGCTGACCTTCAAATTAGCCACCAGCATTGTGTATAACCTGTTGCCAGCGATGTGGTAAGCGTAGGATACTCTTAGCTGTGCCAGCTGTGGTGACAGTTCGAGCAGCGTGGTCTATTGCCCGAAGAATCTGTAGCAGTTCTGAAGCGAATGCCATCAAGTGTTTCTTTCAGATTAGAAATCGAGTTGAACTTAAGAGAGCTTAAGTCAGGGGAGTGTAGCAGGTGATATAGCACTTAGCAGCACCATCAATCAACAAATCAGTGACAGCTTGCACTGTATGTGCTTGAGCATTGTCCTGCAAAATGATGGTCAGGTCCTGCAGAAAGTGTCAACACCTCTGTGTCTATGCTGTTCATTTTTGGAACACAACCTACGACCAGCTTAGAGACAGAAGTGATTACACTTTCTGCAAGACCTGATCATCATTTTGCAGGACAATGCTCAAGCATGTATAGTGAAAGCTGTTACTGATTTGTTTGACTGATGGGGTTGCTAAGTGCTATACCACCTACTGCGCTCCCCCAACTTAAGCCCTCACGAGTTCAACTCTATTTCTAAACTGAAGGAAACGCTTCATGGCTTTCGCTTCAGAACTGCTACAAATTTGCTGGGCAATAGACCGTGCTGCTCGAACTGTCAACGCAACTGGCACTGCTAAGAGTATTCTACGACTTCCACATTGCTTGCAATGGGTTATACACAATGCTGGTGACTACTTTGAACGTTAGTAAAACTTTGAAACATGTATCTATTTTGTATGGGCTGTAAATAAATAGTTGCCACTATTGAAGTTCCAACCCTTGTATATGTTCATACTACAACTCCCATTGTCCTTCACCAAGATATTGAGAAATTTAAAAGTGAAAGAGAGCGGGCAAGCAGATTCCATATCACCAAAATTATTCACAGCATTCCTAATAGGAAGAAAGCAAAGAAAGAATGTGTGTTACCACAAGATGCCTGAACCACTACTTTGCTGATGGCACTGTGCTCTTTGTATCAGTTGCAAGCAAACTTCAGTAATTAATGAAAGAACTGAATAGATTCAATCTGAAAACAGGCCTGAAACTCACGTACAATAAGGCTGAAATATGGTATGGTATAAGCAACATAGTAAAACTGAAGTTATTTACATGCTGAAATCAGTGTGTTACCTGTTCTGAGTAGCTGGGTTGAGATATTTTATGTAAAAGTAATTTAAAACCTGAGTGTTTCTCAGCAAGCAATGGAGAATTTCGTGGTGAGAATTATGAAAAAGAGGCAGGAAAGAGTGGCATATTATAAAGTAAAGTCTCATGCTGCATTTTTCTGCCTCTACGTGGAGGCTAATATCATGAGCTACTGCCGGGCTTTTGATATGGTTTTCGCTAAGAGACAGACTGATTCACATGGAAGGTTTGTGTGATCGATTTATGAATTTTTGTGCAAAATAGTTGAAATACGACGATTATTGATTAAGTAATTTCCCTGAGAAGTATTCTGGCATGTGCTATTCAAATTGTTTAAATTATACTAGAATTTGGAGCTAAAATTCAGTTACCTAACATTGTTCTCTGTATTTTAATCATAACTGGCCTCTAAACACAATAACAGGTATGCTAGACAAGTCTTTCAACCTTAGATACTTAATTCTACCTGGGTGAAGCTGGGGTGGGTCATTGGTTGCAATGGTAATGATAATAAAGTTGAAGTGGGCAGGAGACACAGCTAACAAATGAATCACAGATGGCCAAGGAAGTTCATCCAAAAAGTTAGAAAAGACAGAGGACAGCCTGATGATTGAAGGTGGACTAGGTGACATTAGAATGCATAGATATATGTGTGTAGCTGAGGACTTTAATTCATGCAAAAGTTTAGAGGTGGTATTTACTCTGCTGTGGATGTCAAAGTGATTATGTTGATGTTTCACAATAATTTTTCTCTGAAATACAAATCTTGATTGTGGTGACAGACTGGTGTTAAGAAAAGGTAAAGATTTCAGATAGATTGGAAAGTGATGGTTTTATTTGAAATCAGTGAATTGAGTGAGTGAACAAGCTGATTATACAAATTTTTACGATTGTGAAAGCTAAAGTTTTACAAGGATCATTCACAAGCGGTGTTAATTTTTTGTACATTTACGTCTATCTGCTTCAACGATATGATTATTTCCATTTTTACCTCTTGTTATGTTACAACTCAGGTTCAAAACAAAATTATTCCATCTTCACATTAGTGACTACTCAAAAGCATCTATTAGTCTGCTGTCCCTACACTTTTATCAACGTTGTATTGATGCAAAGAGAAGGTGGAGTACGTTTGTTGACTACATGGGTGATGTAAACATGATTTTGCTATTTTCAATTTAAAGATGGGCCTTTTAGGCACATTAGTTTACTCAAGTCTGTATGGATTTTTTCTGTATCTCAAGTGACATATATATGGACATATATATATAGTAGACACAAATTTGCATACATATTTCTTAGAAGAGAGTTGTAAACATTAATTATAAAGAGAAGCGACAATCTTGTAGAGTAGTCATTTTGGTTCCAAAATAAACCATTTAATTTTACCTTTAGGAAGAAAGGGCTTTTGGATGCATGAAACTGAGTCAAAGCTTTTTGAAATTACCATCACGAAAAGGACCAATCTATAACTTTCCTTTCATTCTATAAAGCTACTTTAAATTAAAATTATTTGAGTGTCGGACAGACAAGACTAGACTAGACGTATTTTCTGACAACTCAATAAAGGAAAGGAAAGGAAAGGAAAGAGTTGCACTTTTAATATGGTTAGTCTTGGGCTTCAAGTATAAGAAACTTGCAGGTCTCAGAGTATAGCAGCATCTACACAAGATAATCAATTCTTAATTTTAAGAAATCTTTTATTTTGATATTTGATAATAGTGAGGCTAGATTATTTTTTATGAAGGCTGTGATTCCAGCTTTCATTCTTTAAATCCTTTGCATTCACTATAGTTATCTGGAGTTTTTAATTCTAGGTTAATACGAGCATACTTTTATTTCATTAATAAAAGCTGATAAAGCCAAACCAGCTATTTTTTTTTTAGCTTTTATCTTGAACAATTTATTATGAATCTAAAAAAATTTCACTTTTCAACTTAGAGTAGCATTATTTGCCATCAAACTCACCTGAAAGAAGTGTAAAGTTGAATCCCTTGCAAAAGCAAGTACAGGATCCACAACTCTACTGGTGTCAGCCATCTGAATTATGACAAACTGCCACGAAATTAGTGGCAGGGACACTGGGCTGCTCTGCAGAGGGTGGGTGAACAGGACACGCATCCTCGGTCGAATGCTTACGACAATAACCTGGGCCACAGAACACTCACTCATAATAATTGCTGTGTGTCAAATGTTAAATTATTGCTTGCAACAACCAACTATAGTATATTATACACTTTCTTCAACAATTCTTCAAAATATACATTTGTAGATTACAAGCCTGCCAACATAAGGATCATTCAGTCATTTGTTCATAAAGTTCTCCAGACACACTAACGAAAGAGCACCTTCAAGGATATGGAATGAGTCAAGGTAAACATTAACAAAAAGACAGGCAAATCATTGAAACTTAATCTTTACACAGTATTAACAATAATTTATTGCTATACTGCTTAATACTGTTTGTGATTATGCCTACTAAATGTAATCTAGTAAATTAGGAGGAAATTTGCTACTTCAAAAAAGCTGCCTTTTCCTCTGTTGTATCTTAATATTTACTTTAGATAACAGTGGTCTTTTTCAAAATAAAACAGTTATATACAACTGTAATAACACAGGTCTGTTTACAATACTGTAATATGTGTCTTGTAGCTTTCACAAAAAACACTGCTACTAACATTAATTTCCAATCCTTGAAGCCAGATAATCAGATAAACTGTAAAATGAGGGAATAATTATGCAAAATTAATTTATTTTTGGACTGGTTGGATTTCCAGTTTCTTGCATCATCATCAACAGAAGCTTGCTGAATACCTTTGCACTAGAGGACAACTCCGTTATGTACCTTGGACAGGAATGGCAAAGTATCTCACATTGTTATGAAATCCTACAATTTCTGAGAATTTGCAGGTCTGATACATATACGATTTTATGTACATACACTGAAGCAGCAAGTGAAAATTTGTACCAAGGCCAGAATCAAACCTGGGTCTCCTTCTTACTACAGAGATGCACTAGTCACTCAGCCACCTTGGCACAGCAGTTCACACAACTGAACGTATTACCCTGGCATACCTTCTTGCTTGACCGAATTCTCAATGTCACCCCAGCCTACTTTAAATTCTTCCTTACACACGATGGAATATGACAATATTGTGGAATGTGTAGTTTCTACTTGCCATATAGCGAAGCTGCTGAGTCACAGATAAGAACAATAAAAAGACTGTCAGAAAGTCAGCTTTCAGCCAACTCTGCCTTCATTGGAAACACACACACACACACACACACACACACACACACACACACACACACAGAGTTTCTGACAGTCTTTCATCGTGCCTATCTGAGCCGCATATTTAGCTTTCATATTTGTTTTGTAGTTTGATTCTTTATTTCTTTCCGAGTGTTTCTGCACTTGCATATTTAATTACATAAAATCCTTGCATATTCTCGTATTTGAGAGGAGTTATAGTGCTTATTGATAGCTGTAAAGTATAAATTCACGGAGTCGTTAGTTAGTTGTTTGTTTTGGACAGCCAGTGTTTTCTGTTTATTTTGTAGAGTCAGTCAGCAGCAGACAGAGGCCAGTGCAGTTTCATCTGTGCTTGCAGAGTGACGTGTGCGAGCAGCAGTAGCAGAAACTAGTCGTATATTCAGTTTTTTGTATTAGTTCCACAGGTTTAGTTCAAATTACTTTGTGTGTTTGTGTGCTTGCATGGTGAAATTTTTCGGATATCTGCATATTTTTGAATTAGAAAGGGGCAGTATCAAATTTTAATAATGGTAGAGTGTAACATCGCGTAGGCGGTTGTCATTTTTACTAACAAGGGAACCTCCCCATCGCACCTCCCTCAGATTTAGTTATAAGTTGGCACAGTGGATAGGCCTTGAAAAACTGAACACAGATCAATCGAGAAAACAGGAAGAAGTTGTGTGGAACTATGAAAAAAATTAATAAAATATACAAACTGAGTAGTCCATGCGAACATAGGCAACATCAAGGTCAATGGGAGTCTAGGAGTGCCGTGGTCCCATGGTTAGCGTGAGTAGCTGTGGAACATGAGGTCCTTGGTTAAAGTCCTCCCTCGACCGAAAATTTTACTTGCTTTATTTTCGCAAAGTTATGATCATTCCGTTCGTTCATTGACGTCTCTGTTAACCGTAATAAGTTAAGTGTCTGTGTTTTGCGACCGCACCGCAAAACCATGCAATTAGTAGACGAAAGGACGTGCCTCTCCAATGGGAACCGAAAAATTTGATCGCAAGGTCACAGGTCAACCCATTCCTCCACAGGAAAACACGTCTGATACATTCTATACAACACTGGTGACGGCATGTGCGTCACATGACAGGAATATGTTGTCGGCCCACCTAACTTGTACACTTAGCGAATGGGTAAAAAGATTCTTCTACCTTGCCCGATTTAGGTTTTCTTGTGGATGTAATAATCACTCCCAAAAAAGTGATGAAAACATAATAGTTTGTCACATAAACTGAAAATAAAAAATTAAACTTTTCACTCGAGGGAAGACTTGAACCTAGGACCTCTCGTTCCGTAGCTGCTCTCGCTAACCGCGGGACCACGGCGCTCCTAGACTTCTATTGACTTTGATGTTGCCTATCTTCGAATGGACTACTCAGTTTGTATATTTTACTAATTTTTTTCGTAGTTCCACACAACTTCTTCCTGTTTTCTTGATTGATATGTGTTCAGGTTTTCAAGGCCTATGCACTGTGCCAACTTATAACTAAATCTGAGGGGGATGCGGTGGGGAGGTTCCCTTGTAAGACAGGGGTAGGATCCCATTGTAATATCTGTATAGTGGCGTAGTCGTAGTAATTTTATTGCTTAGTTCATAAGTAATTTTTCATATATCACAGCTCAATCTGGCGCTGGTGACGCAACTGTGCAGTCGCATATTGCTATTTTATTTGTCGGAACTTTATACATCCAGATATTAGCAGTAGGATGGATAGGGTGTGTGCATGCTGTGTGCGGGTGCAGGAGGTTTGCGAGCAGCTGAGCGTGCTGTTGGCCATGGTCAGCCGCCTTCAGGCTGCAGCCTCGAGGTGCAGCGACGGCGGAGGGTCTGGCGCGTCGCTTGAAACACCCCAGATGCCGCTTGCTGCGTCCACTGACTCAGCCGCCGAGGCACCTTCTAGTGTACCCGGTGCATTGGGGCCGCCCTCACCTCAGGGTGAGTGGCGGACTGCAATGCATTCGTGTCGCTCAAGGCAGAGGATCAATGTGGAGGCTGGCCTCGCCTGTTTATCCTGTCAGTGGGTGGGTGGCCGCTCCTTCAGCAGGGCCCGAGCAGGCACACGGAGGCAAAGGCTTGCTGGTTATTGGGAGCTCCAAAGTTAAGCGGGTGATGGAGCTCCTTAGGGAAATATCGTACAGGGCTGGAAAGAATTCCAACGTGGGCTTGGTTTGTCTGCCGGGGGGCCTCATCCAAGATGTGAAGGCGGCCTTGCCTGCGGCTATCGAGCATACAGGGTGCAGTTGTCTGCAAGTAGTTGCTCACGTCGGCACCAATGATGCCTATCGCTTGGGTTCTGAGGCGATCCTCAGTTCGTACGGGCGGCTGGCAGATTTGGTGAAGACCGCTGGCCTCGCAAGCGGGGTGCAAGCAGAGCTCTCTATTTGCAGCATCGTTCCAAGAGTGGATCAGGGTCCTTTGGTTTGGAGCCGAGTGGAGGGTCTCAACCAGAGGCTTCGTCGACTCTGTGATGGTCTTGGCTGCAGATTTCTAGACTTGCGCTATTGGGTAGGGAATTGTAGGACACCCCTAGATAGGTCAGTGGTGCACTACACAAAGGAAGCAGCTACTCACGTAGCAGAGTACTTGTGGCGTGCACATGGGGGTTTTTTAGGCTAGGCAGTAGTGCAAGGTGTCCTGATGAACACTCACCAGTCGACGTGCAGGCAGGGAAATCAGGACGTGCTCAGTGTAAAGACACTTCAGCTATCAAGATATTAGCAGTAAATTTTCAGAGTGTTCGGAATAAAGTTCGTGAATTTACTGCCCGCCAGGAAGCATGTGGTGTGCAAATTATTCTCGGGACTGAGACCTGGTTGAACCCTGAGATAGGAAGTTCTGAAATATTTAGTGAGGGTTGGAACATGTATCGGAAAGACAGATTAGACACCGTAGGAGGTGGTGTCTTCATTGCAGTTGACAAAAATATTGTGTCTACTGAAGTCTAGAGTGTGATTGTGAAGTTATCTCGACATGTTTAACAGGGCTAGGAGAAATAAAGTTAATTGTTGGGTGTTATTACCGGCCACCAGGTTCCACCGTGACAGTTCTAGAACCATACAAAGGGAGTCTACACTCTGTATCACAGAAGTCAGAGGCGACTTCAACTTACCTAGTATAGACTGGGATGTCTATGGATTCATTACAGGTGGTACAGACAAGCCGTCGTGTGTATTACTTTTGAACACATTATCCTAAAACTGTCTAGAGCAGCTAAATCGACAGCCAGCGCGTAATGGAAATATTTTAGATCTGGTAGCCACGAACAGACCAGATCTCATCAACGGTGTCAGTGTTGAGACAGGGATTAGTGATCATGATGTTGTCATTATGACTATGGTTACAAAACTTAAAAAGTCAGTCAAGAAAGCTAGGAAAGTATTCTTACTAGAAAGAGCAGATAAGCAGTTGTTAGCATCCCACTTAGTAAATGAATTGACTTCATTTACTTCCAAGTATGATGAACGAGGAAGAATTATGGGCAAATTTTAAACAGATTGTAAATCACGCACAAGTATGTGCCGAGAAAGTGGGTTACGGACGGAAAAGACCCACCGTGGTTTAACAGCGCAATTCGGAGAATGCTCAGGAAGCAAAGACAGTTGCACTCGCCGTACAAGAAAGATCAGGAGAATGAGGACAGGCACAAGTTAGTAGAGATTCGTGCTGCTGGAAAAAGAGTGATGCGCGACGCATACAACCACTACCAAAGACATACCTTGGCAAAAGATCTTGCTGAAAACCCAAGGAAATTCTGAGCTTACATAAAATCGGTAAGCGAGTCGAAGGCTTCCATCCAGTCACTCACTGATCAGTCTGGCCTGGCAACGGAAGACAGCAAAACCAAAGCTGAAATTTTAAATTTAGCATTTGAGAAATATTTCACGCAGGAGGATCGTACAAACATACCGCTGTTTGAGTCTTGTACAGATTCCCGCATGGAGGACATAGAGATAGACATCCCAGGGGTTGTGAAGCAGCTGAATGGGTTGAAAATAAATAAATCGCCAGGTCCTGATGGGATTCCAATTCGGTTTTACAGAGAGTACTCTACTGCACTGGCTCCTTACTTAGCTTGCATTTATCACGAATCTCTTGTGCAACGTAAAGCGACTGGAAAAAAGCGCAGGTGACGCCTGTATATAAGAAGGGTAGAAGGACGGATCCTAAAAATTACAGACCAATATCCTTAACATCGGTTTGTTGCAGGATTCTTGAAAATATTCTCAGCTCGAATATAATGAATTTCCTTGAGACAGAGAAGTTGCTGTCCATGCATCAGCACGGCTTTAGAAAGCATCGCTCTTGCAAAACGCAACTCACCCTTTTTTTCACATGATATCTTGAGAACCATGGATGAAGGGTATCAGACGGATGCCATATTCCTTGACTTCCGGAAAGCGTTTGACTCGGTGCCCCACTGCAGACTCCTAACTAAGGTACGAGCATATTGGATTGGTTCCCAAATATGTGAGTGGCTCGAAGACTTCTTAAGTAATAGAACCCAGTACGTTGTCCTCAATGGTGAGTTGGCTGGCTCTGAGCACTATGGGACTCAACTGCTGTGGTCATCAGTCCCCTAGAACTTAGAACTACTTATACCTAACTAAGCTAAGGACATCACACACATCCATGCCCGAGGCAGGATTCGAACCTGCGACCACAGCAGTCGCACGGTTCCGGACTGCGCGCCTAGAACCGCGAGACCACCACGGCCGGCTCAATGGTGAGTTCATCAGAGGTGAGGGTATCATTTGGAGTGCCCCAGGGCAGTGTGGTAGGTCCGTTGTTGTTTTCTATCTACATAAATGATCTTTTGGATAGGGTGGATAGCAATGTGCGGCTGTTTGCTGATGATGCTGTGGTGTACGGGAAGGTGTCGTAGTTGAGTGACTGTAGGAGGATACAAGATGACTTGGACAGGATTTGTGATGGTGTAAAGAATGGCAGCTAACTCTAAATATAGATAAATGTAAATTAATGCAGATGAATAGGAAACAGAATCCCGTAATGTTTGAATACTCCATTAGTAGTGTAGCACTTGACACAGTCACGTCGATTAAATATTTGGGCGTTACATTGCAGAGCGATATGAAGTGGGACAAGCATGTAATGGCAGTTGTGGGGAAGGCGGATAATCGTGTTCAGTTGATTGGTAGAATTTTGGGAAGACTTGGTTCATCTGTAAAGGAGACCGCTTATAAAACACTAATACAACCTACTCTTGAGTACTGCTTGAGCGTTTGGGATCCCTATCAGGTCGGATTGAGGGAGGACATAGAAGCAATTCAGAGGCGGGCTGCTAGATTTGTTACTAGTACGTTTGATCAAACGAGGGTTACGATAATGCTTCAGGAACTTGGGTGGGAGTCTCTGGAGGAAAGGAGGCGTTCTTTTCGTGAATCGCTACTGAGGAAATTTAGAGAACCAGCATTTGAGGCTGACTGCAGTACAATTTTACTGCCGCCAACTTATATTTCGCGGAAAGACCACAAAGGTAAGATAAGAGAGATTAGGGCTCGTACAGAGGCATATAGGCAGTCATTTTTCCCTCGTTCTGTTTGGGAGTGGAACAGGGAGAGAAGATGCTAGTTGTGGTACGAGGTACCCTCCACCACGCAGCATATGGTGGATTGCGGAGTATGTATGTAGATGTAGATGAGACTCAGCATCTCCATTAGTGAGTAGCAACTATCCTTTTTATAATATTGTCATGCTTATACAAATGAAATGGCAATTTCAGAGATTTTACTGGTCTCTCACAGGAGGGGGAATTTAAAGTAGACAGGGGCAGCAGTGAGAATATGGACCAAGGAGAGAAGCATGTTAGGGTAATCCTTGCAGTTGTGTCAACTACTCTGCCAATGTGACTTAGTGGCTAGCACAAGTGTCTAGTAACCAGGAGACCCGGGTTCAATTTCTGGCCCTGGTACAAATTTTTGCTCGTTGCCTCAGTTTATATACATAAAATCTTGTACAGTGTTTATGCAAATCAAAGTTCAGCTGAAATGGATATTTATCATCAGCAGCAAAAACAAAAATTAAATGTACTGGAAAGTGAGTAAGAATTAAATGAGACTGTAGCAAGACATGCGGTGATCTACGTTAATTATTCTTAAAGCTAATTTCTGATGAATAATTACTTCATTTTAGATGTATTTCCCTGGACAATAACTCTGTAAGACGTTAAGGATTAAAAGTATGCAAAACAAAACAATCATTAGGTTAATACAATTAGATACTTTTAAGATCATAAAGTGCTGGACTGAGCTTTAACTAGTTTATCTATGTATTGATTCAGTTTTAACTTGGTATAAAATTGGACCCCAAAGGAATTTTATGCACAATGTTTCATTTGGTGTATGATCATTAATGCCTATATTTTGTGTTAGCAGGGTTTGAAATTCCGTATTATGAGCCTCTGTGTTTGTTATGTAGCAGCTATAGGTCCACTGGGCTATCATCTGAGCTGAATCTGCTATGGTAGTGTTTGGATGCTTCATTAGTATGCTTGTGTAATCAGCAAACATTACAGGTTTTTATCCATACTCTGTTGTTCGCCTGTTTGAGAAAGTTGTACATAACAGCCTTTTTTCTTCATGAAAGATTAACAAGAGCAACATAAAACGTGTCACATATCCCCCATATAACCTGTTAAGTACAGTGTCAAGCAATAAGAAATTACTGATTTATTCTACGTCAACTATGTTCTGAATTTTATTTGGCAAAACTTACTTTTGAAAGTGTGGCCATTGCTATGAGGATGACCCCCTGCAGTGGATGTGATGACAGCTGCTGATGGTGGAGGAGCAGAGGTTCTATGCATACCACTTCCCCCCTGCTGCCCGAAAAAAGGCATTTCGAATCACATCCTCGCATACCCATTGTCCTCCGGAAATTTAGTTCGAACACAGATCCTCCACTGTCGCTGCAAAGTGCAAGAGTTGGTGAATCTGTAAACTGATAATGTACAGATGTTACCGCAAGCTCTAATGCAAGACAAACAAATATTAGAAAAATAATACTTCACAAATTGTGTTATATCTGGCTTTAAAAGCCACGATATTTTACCCCAAGTTTCACTTAGCAGTTTAGTTGAGATCGCATAAGTTGAACTGTGACAAAAGAAGTGGAGGACAACAGATGGTGTGGTGAGAACCAATTCCGTGACAAGTTATGCCAGTTCAGGAGGAGTATAATCTGATTGGCTGCCACGACAGGAGCCAGTGGAGCAAATCTATAATTTTAATTTACTAATATTTTATAAAACATACCTCAGATTTAATTGTCTATCATGCTAAATATCCTCTCAGTAGCAAGCCATCATCAAATCACACCAGATGTCATTATAACAACAAATTTTATTAACATCAGAATAACGATAGTCAGATGAAGTCCTTTGTGCACCTTTGGCTCCTGCCTAAACATGTGTGCTGAATGAAGTGATTTGTGCTGACTACCAGTCTGGTGCAGGAGCCCTAGACTGACAGTCGAGTCGAGTACGAGGGGCAATACAGTATAGTTCACGTTATGAGCTGCATGATTAGGAACTGAGCTGCACGTCTTATAGAAAGATTTATATATGAAGAAGAATGTCTACATATAAGTCATACAAATCTCTTGTTATATTCTGGTCTTGATGAAATTTTGCACACTTTACCTTCAAGATACGAGCAAGATGACAGTCTACATAACATACTGTATATGTATGGAATACATAAAGGGGAAAAGTTGTTACCAGAAATCTCTAAAGGTTATTGGGCAATTTACTTCAAATTTCTGCGTTAAGATGAAACAATGAAAATTAACGAAAAATTGAATGCCTAACAAATGAAATACACTGTAGTAAACTGACAGCAATTTCTATCGCCAGAATAAATTACAGTGGCAATACATGTCTTTGAGAGAGAGTCATGAGATGTCACTAGATTGATTGTGGGATGAGTGAAAGCTCGAGAATCTGACAGAAACGTTTATTGCAAACTTTTATTTATTGATTAGCTGCCATTGCTAGATATGACATACACTCTGGAAGATATTTTAGTCTGTGTTTCACATATTTTTATTATTAACACTCGAGTGGGTGCATTTGGGTAAAAAGTGCGCCCCAACTACAAATAACATTATCTTATACAGTTGTGAGTGGATATCTATTCCTTCATTATTTCTTCAGCTAACAGTGTGAAAAGTTGTGTTGTCATATGAAAAAGTCAGCAGCAGTGTTTATTTTATAACGCCGAGCTAGGTGCGAAAAAATTTACAATTCATGCAACAAAATGACCACAATCCCACTATGAGACACTTGACTACAAGATAATTAACAATTGAATAAGCAGATGGCTGGTATCTGAAGCAACTGCCCTGTTTAACGCTTTGAATAGTTCATTACAGTGCTGTAACACTTGTATGTGCTGACAGAGTGAAATAATGAAAGTATATTTTATTTCCACTCAAACAATGATTCAGTTTGTATAATTTAAATTTATTTTATCGTTGTTTCATTACATTGAGATTGAATGGTGATATTGCTCATACATGATTATGTTGGTAACATAAATACAGCTATTCATGACACATGCATGAAGTACACCACATGCTGCTTGCATGATGAAAAAATAGGGCACCTGCTTGATGGTTAAGATCCAGTGTTGTACAAATGCTAATGCAGGTTGTGGACATAGTACCCACAAAAGTCATTATATAGCGGAGCAATCAAAAGATTGAACAGAAACTGAGATTTCCTGAGCTGTGACGTAAAATGTTCAAACAGTTCGAGTCGTGCTCAAATACAGCCCTACTTGAAAGTGTGAAAACTGAGCTGAAACAATAGAAGACAAATTCTCCATTGTGCAACTAATCATCTTTTCATACGGGAAAAATACAAAGTTTGTGAAAAATTTGCTTGAAGAAATGAATTAAAAATGCTAACAGAATATCATTTAGTTCCTACTGAACAGACATATTAAAGTTCCATTTATTGAAGTTCTGTTTATCGAATACTGATTACAAAGCCAACTTTCTCGTGGAGCAAATGTTTTACAGTCATTTTCACTGCTATGAAAATCAACAAGGCACACAGCCAATCTCTTCGTGTGGCATCCTGGGCAACACCAGCTACTGGAGCTCGTCTAAAGTAATCACAACTCTGCGTGCAAGACAGAGAAGATCAGAGCAGAAAATGTGTAAATTATTTTTGTGAACACAATTCCTACAATGTTAAAATACTTCCACTGGAGGATACTTCCAACAGCTCCCAGTGACAGAGGCCAACAAAGAGGGGAAAGTTGGATCTCAAACACCAACTGTCGGAGATGCAGGCAAGGGCACATTCTGCACCAATGGAAGGGGTAGGCTTGCAGATGCTCTCAACTTGCTTAAGAATGGACATCCTGTGAATGCCCTGGTGAAAAATTGGAAATGTGCTGATAATTTGTGGACCTCTGCAGCCAATGTGATTGCACGTAAACATGATAGCATTAACAATGCACATGTGGAGGCATGTGAAACTCTGGGCTGGCTGCAGCTGTTTGGCCTGCCTTAAAAAGTGAGAAACATGCTCATAATTCATGGACTCCTGCAGGCACTGAGATGGAGCGTAGACACAAGGCGCCAAAAATGCACATAGCGAGGCATATGTACCTATAGAAATGCGGAAGAAGTAACAGCCTGTGTACGAAAATGTTTACCAGCTTATAAATCACAAATGCCAGCAGATTCTTAGACGAAGCACAAATGAAAGATCATCCAGACCTCACACAGAGACAGCTGTTATAAAGAAGTGTTGTATGGCTGCTTTCACAGCAACTAAGGAATGTGGAGAAACATGGGAACAGCCTTGACAGTGAACACTTGAGAAAAATGCCAGTTCCCAAGTCACACGTCAGTCCCTGCAAGATAAAAAATTTCAGCCTGGACTGGGAGGCATGGTCACAAAATGGCAATTACTCATTGGGTGTCACTGCAAATTTAGACTGCCAATAACAATGTTGAGAGGATGAAACATTCGAGGAGTCTGTGACCTAAGTGGAGTAATGAGAAGTGAAGGACAGTTGGTGAGATAGCATGAAAGTAAGACGACATCGAGGTTCTTTCAACCATTATCTACTTAGTCTGCTGACTCTGATTCTGATCCTTACTCCCACCCTCATGTTCATCACTTTTTCACTTATTCTTTTACTGTTCCATGTTAAGTGGATGAACCGTTATGGTCCAGCACTTGGGAATGAAGCACTCAACGGAATATTACATTTTTTTTTTTTTTTTTTTTTGCCTAATCTCCATCTCCTAACATCAATATGACACTGTTTTGGTTATGAAAGCCACAACAGTCAGTTCACAGAGACTATTCTGGGGCCTCACAGCAAAGGCATGGAAGACTGGTGAGAGTTGTCGACTCACTGCCGCACAGCTCTGAGGTGACGCACCATACTGACACAGCATCTGCCACTCATCATCATGACACATGACTACCAAGAATTGCAAGAAGATTGATTCTCCCCTACTTCCACTTAAATAACTGAGTCATTTCCATGCCCAGTCCAATCAGCACTGAGATTCGTAATTTTGTGTAAAAGGTACTGTAGTAAAAACAAACATTTCATGTTTTAATTCTCTAATTAATCTGCTAAATTTGCTTATCACACCCTTACTCTCATACTCTTGTGCTGTTTGCTTTCAGTCCCTGATTGGAGTAGTCAATTATTAGCTCCCAGGGTGGCATGATCTCATTAGTAATCTGCATGTCATTACATGCCAGGAGATGAGGATTTTCAGTTTACTATGAGGCATTTAATGTAGAAGACTTATTGTTTCAAACATGGGCTGTAATACCCGTAACTTTGCAGGCATAATTTTGTAAAGTGTTCTGATAGAAGTTCAGGTTTTGCTGCTACATGATTCATGTGCTAATTAAAGAAAAATCTATGGCATCCCAAATTTAAATCTGACTGATTATTTTGTAGCACTGAGAGCCTTAGGCATCTTTGTTTCTTACCATCTCACCTCAAGAACAACAAACCCACATCCTGAGTGTCACGTCTGCACAAGGATTATGAAATCTTTGAAAACAACATGGGGGTGGACCATTACAGAATCTCAGTGTTGGTGCAGCAGGGAACACTTTGGCCCCTCGCATGTCCTGAATTTCCAGTATAAATGTGAACAGTTACATGTTATATGTGGTAACACACAGGAGGGAATAAATGAATGAATGTGGAGTGCATGGGTTGCACTGGACAGTGACTGCATTCATTATATCCAAGCGCTACTCTCCAGTCACTCTGACCTAACTATTTCCTTTGATTCTTTTTTGTATCACTATAAAATATACAACCAATTTATGAAAAAAATTAAAAGAAGATCAGTTGATACCAGGCACATTGTAATATTCTACACTGAAATGGAGCAGTACTCATAAGAAGTTATGAGGGAGTGGGTGAGGGTGGGGGTGGACTGCAACATTCATTCTCTAATGATTACTCCTTTATGTTTGTGTTACATGAGTGACTTTCTAGTCATCATCAAGCATTGTAAAGGTGTGCTTCACACGTTGGCATGTACATCACTTAACAACCATTTAAGGAGTGGGTTGGTGATGCCAATTATCAATTCGCTGTGGTAAGTACTAAAATCCTTAGCATGCTGAAGACTGTGCACACAAAGAAACTGTAGAGTGCTAATGATGATGGTAAACAATGGCATCCATCTGCTGACATTGGAAGGTAAGGCAGTTTTTGTGACACTCACTCAAGTTGTAATACTGGATTTTAGCAGTTTATATCTTCCTAATCTTTATTTTATTGTTTGATTTTTAGTGATGCCTATTAAATGTTGCATGATGACTTGATAGTTTTTTTACAAATGTTCTCTCACAAGACAGAAAAAATATCTGAATGCAAAATGTAATTTTGATTTTACAGTACCTGTAAGAAACCCACACTTTGCATAAACAAGAGTGTATATAGATAAAAATGTTTTAATGAGAATTTGATGAAAAGGTCAGCTCTATTTAAGGAGACAAACGTTTTGGGTGTTATATGGCAATTAGAAACAAAATGAGACACAAACCAAATAGGCACTATCTACACCTTCTAAATATTGTTTGTCAATTTTGTATATATGTAGGATTAGATTCAGTTTTCGTTCCACAGACCCAAAAATTGAGATGACTCTTGTGGGTGTGGAACATGACAGAAAGAATAACATAAAACATTTGATTATAATACTTACTACCCCGATCATTTGTCAGGAGATTGTCAAACTAGGCGAATACAATACAGTAAACTGGAACAGCTAATATTTACACAATATGCTGCCAGAATGAAACATTGTTATGCATTATTAATAGATTTATCATACACAAAATACCTAATCTTGACTGTTGTGACAAAGTGCTGTCAAAACTGAAATGTAACAGACATTTTTACTTATGCTGGCCCAACAGTCTCTGTTAAGATATTCATTTATAGAGTAGGAGGAGTTGGCTATCAAAAAGTCTTCCAAACTCTGTTTAAACTGTGCTTTATCTTCAAAAACCAAGTTTTTAATGGTTGCTGGCAATTTATTGAAAATGTGTGTTCCTGAATATTGGACCCCTTTTTGGACCAAGGTAAGTAATTTTAGGTCTTTATGTAGATTGTTCTTATTCCTAGTATTTATAGTATCTATTGAGCTATTGGTTGAAAATAGAGATATATTACTTGCAACAAATTTCATAAAAGAATAAATATACTGAGAAGCAGTGGTTAGAATGCAAAGTTCCTTAAACAGGTTTCTATGTGGTGTTCTTGAATTTACACCACAAATGATTCTTGTGTAACATGCTAAAAAGTTTTGCTCGGTTTGATGAGTTAACTCAGAACATGATCCGGTATGACATGATAGAATGAAAATAAGTGAAGTATACAAGTTTTTTTTAAATATTTATATCTCCTACATCTGACATCATTCTCACTGCAAATACAGACTTGTTTAGATGCTTAAGCAATTCTGTGGTATTCTCTTCCCAACTGAATTTATTATCGAGTTGTAATCCCAGAAATTTAACGCTGTCAACTTCTTCGATCTGCATGTCTTCATATGTTTCACACATGTTGGAAGGAAATCTCTTATAGGTTCTGAACTGCATATAGTGGGTCTTTTCAAAGTTTAATGATAGTGAATTAGCTTTAAACCATTTATTAATGTCAGTGAAAATTTGATTAGCGGCTATTTCTAAATCTGTACTTGACTTGCTAGTTATTGCGATGTTTGTATCACCTGCAAACAAAACAAACTTAGCATTTGGCAATGTAACAGACGAGAGGTCATTAATGTACACAGGAAACAGCAACGGACCCAAGATGGAATCTTGAGGAACACCACGTGTAATTAATTCGCATCAGATGAAGACTGACTGCTTACTGCACAGCTATTTCGCAATGACACCCTTTGTTTCCTGTTAATTAGATAAGACTCAAACCATTTCACAGCACAGCCAATGACATCGTAACATTCTAATTTACTTAAGAGAATGGTGTGGTTCACACAGTCAAAGGCTTTTGACAGGTCACAGAAAATGCCAGTAGCCTCTAACTCATTATGTAATTATGTAATGAATTAAGTACATTCTCACTGTAAATGTAAATAGCTTTCTCTATATCAGAACCCTTAAGAAATCCAAACTGTGACTTGGACAATATATTATCTGCAGTCAGATGCTTAAGGAGACACTTTAACACAATCTTTTCAAATATTTTTGAGAAAACCAGCAAAAGTGAAATTGGGCAATAGTTTGACGGTATCTCTTTATCCCCCTTCTTGTAAAGAGGCTTAACTTCAGCATATTTTAGCCAGCCTGAAAATGTTCCACTGATGAGAGATTGATTACACAAATAGCTTAACATAGAACACAACTCACATGAGCACTCTTTGATTAACTTCATTGATATGTTATCATACCCACTAGAGTACTTAGGTTTTAAGGATTTTATGATGGATGCTACTTCTTTGGGAGACATGAGTGTCATTTGCATTTTACTGAAGTTATTTTTAAAGACTGGTCTCAGATACTACATTGCGCTGTTCACCAAACCTGATAACCCCAAGCTGTCAGTAGCAGAAATTTGATTACAAAGATATCATCAATAGCAGTCTCAGAGCATTTATGTACCCTATTTGTGAAGTTCACAGTAGGAACTAAATTGAATGAAAGTGTTACTGACTGCAGGAATTGTTCACTGACAGAGCTTTTCAATAAATCCATATTAAAATCACCAGCAAGCACTATTTCCTTGTTTTTTACTGTGAGATGGGACAACAGAGCTTACAGATTTTTTTTATGAAGAAGTTAAAATTTCCTGAAGGTGATCTGTATATATCTACTATTATTAAGGACTTATCATGAAATACTACTTCTATTGCACATGCTTCTAAGTGCTCCTCTGAGCAAAATTTATTAATTTCAATTTTCTTGAAATCAAAACAGTTTCTGACAAATGTGGCAACTCCTCTTTCTCCATTTTTCTCTACAGAGGTTAGAAGCTAACTTGAATCCTGCAACATTTAATTTTTTGATAAAGTAAATGCTGATGTTATGCAATGTCTCTGTCAAGAAAATAAACTAAAAATTTTTCTTTGCCATTAATAAACTAATCATTGCTAGTTCCTTGTTTCTGACACTATAGTCAGAATATTTGTGAGAAGCACAGACTCTCTATAATATTACTCTCACTGTTCAAGTGATAAACTGCACAGCAGACAGCACTCAAAATTTAGGCACTGACATGTAAATAAAAACAACCACACATGACAAGAGTGTCCTAGAATAATAATTGCTTCTCATTATCCATATGCATGCCACTTATCCATTCAGTACTAACATAAACCCAGTTACTACATGAATGGAAATTCACTGTGTTATGAAACAAAGCACACTGGTGAGAAGGCAACACTCATCATTTGTGCCTTGCAACTATTGTTTATTATTACAATTGAGGAAGTAAATAAGGAGTACACAAGTTGTGTATGAAGTATCTGTATGTGAAATTTTTTCAGGCTAACTATTCTTTCACATTTTCTTTAGTTCTTCCAGATATCAGAGAAAATTAGCTCCAGTCCACATATAAAATCCCTTTGTGGAGGAGACAGGTGTGGGATAAAGAAGCAACCAAGTAAGTGGTAGTTGTGTATTGTTCTTCATTCAGAGGAGTTACTGATTTAAAACAAAACTGCAGACATAAAAATCTACTTAACTGTTTTGGGTAAATTGAAACGGCTTTTTCCTCAGAAAACTCAAACACAGCACTATGAAACAAAAGACAATTTCAGCAATAGCAACACTAATGCCAGTCCTACATCATTGCATTGTTTGCACACAAGGATTTGTGAAATCTGAAGTGCAGAATACTTCTGGCTTCTGATCCAAAGACTTTAAGAGCCAAGGGAAAGTAAACAAACAGTAAATGGAGGGAACAGGAGACTAATTTTGAACAAAAGCACACTGCTGGAATATGATTACATGGTGCAAGAAGGTTGAAGGCAGTCTGCAAATTACCTATTCTGACACTAATGGAGTCCATCATACAAAGATGACACACATGATATGTGGAGAGATATCTCCAACAAAGAGCAGAAGTGATCGAGAGTATCAAACACCGAATAAAAATAAAACAATCAGAAAGGAAAATCCAGGATGGAATAATTACGATATTATGAAAAGGAAAGATTGCTAATCATCATAGAGAGGAGATACTGAGTTGCAGACAGGCACAACAGATGGCCTGCTAAACATGGAAAGGCTTTCTTCTAAAGTAAACAACACACATTCACAACTCACACACATGTGACTGTTGTCTCTGCCCCCTGAGGCCAGACTGTGAGCACATGATGGGAAAAGAAATCTGGGAGGTGGGAGCAAAGAGGAGGCTTGGGTGTGGATGGGGAGGAACAGTAGCGTAGGGGTGTGTGATGGTAAAGTGCAACTCCCACAAGGAGCACTTCACCCTCATTGATTCTACCAGCGTGTGTAGTTGCTTGTAGTGGGCCTCAGTGGCTGGAGACAGTGGTCAAGCGTGTGTGCGTGTGTGCGTGTGTGTGTGTGTGTGTGTGTGTGTGTGTGTGTGTGTGTTTTGTCTTCTTTAGAAGAAGGCCTTTTGGTCAAAAGCTTACATGTTTAGTAGTCTGCTTGTTGTGCTTGCCTGCAACTCAACATCTCCTCTACATGGCGAGTAGCCTCTATCCTTTCATAATACTGTCATTACTCTATTATGGATTCTCCATTCTTTGATTATGTCTAACAGCTTTTCTTCCATCCCACAACCCAATGCTACTTTCCTTTGTTACTACTCTTTAACACATTACTTTACTTGGTGTTTATCCTTTCTCTCTCTTGTTTCCTGTGATTTACCTGTTGTCTTTCTAATTGAAATACACAAACAGTCTTTACGAGCCTCACTGCATCAACCATCTTGTCTGCATACAGCACACAGCTACATGACAATGCTGATTGTTGGTGCAGCATCTCATGAGCCACATTACTCCCACTGATATAATTAATCCTCAGCCTTCAAACTGGTCATTCTTCCTGCCTCACTCTCACATATTTTTGTACATTATTTTCCATGCCTTCCTGTGCCATAAAACCTTTTTGTACCTCTTACTTCCAACTCCCCCTCCCCTCCCCTCCTGCTCGCTTCTTCTCCTCTCTTATTCTAGTATGCGTATACTAACTTCACTGAATCCAATCATATCTGTTGTCCTCCATTTTCATATATATCTGTCCACCTGTCTGCATCCCAGATTATGGTCCTTTTATTTATTTCTCTTTCTGATCTCATCGTGTTTCCACATAATTTTCAGCTTGTTTTTGCCTTTCACTACTGGCCCTAATCCCTATGAATTCATCTTGTTTACACATACTTCACTTGTTCATCCACTCCTACTCAACCCCTGCTCCCAACCCCTTGACTCATACCTCATATCTCTGTAACAGACCTAGATGCAAGGCCTGTCGCATATGTCCTCCTACTATCACCTACTCCAGTCCACTCACAAGCTCCACCTATCCCATCAAAAACATGGTTATCTGTGACTGACCAAGAGACAGCTGGTCCACCCGGTTGCCCACCATGTTGCCCAACACAATGTTCTTCACTTCAGTGATTGCTTCACAGCCTGCACTATCTGGATCCTTCCTACCAACACCATCTTTTTTTAACTGCGTAGGTGGGAACTCTCCCTGCAATATATCCAATGTTCCCATAACCCCCCTAGTCTCAACCTTCATTAGTCCCTGTCCTTCACCCACCTATCCCCTCCCTGCTCCTACTCCAGCACTACGCAGTCTTCTATTCCTCTACTCCACCAACTTCCCAACAGTCTCCTTTTTCCCCCCTCCTCTCCTTATCTCCAGTCATAATTGTTCCCCACTGCCGCCGCCCCACACCCATCAAAGCTCCCCCCCCCCCCCCCCCATCTCCCACAAGTAGCCCTTTTACCTCACCACCCAGATTGCATCTCGTATCATGCGCAGTTGCCTATAGTGAGGCCCCA
This sequence comes from Schistocerca nitens, assembly GCF_023898315.1. Taxonomy (NCBI): domain Eukaryota; kingdom Metazoa; phylum Arthropoda; class Insecta; order Orthoptera; family Acrididae; genus Schistocerca; species Schistocerca nitens. The sequence goes on from NC_064617.1 coordinate 891,176,308, forward strand.
GTGGCCAGAGAAGGTGGTTGTTTTCACTTGTGGTGTGTGTGTGTGTGTGTGTGTGTGTGTGTGTGTGTGTGTGTGTTTTAAAAATGGAATCTTGCAACTGCTAATAACCACAAAAACGGCTTATACAGCATAAATGGTAACTTGACAGTGGATAACTGGCCTATAACAGCTGGAGGAGAGTTGAATAATACAGCTTGATCAGTCACTTTTACCTCTGATGTAAGTAACTTGTGAGGATCCTGTACACACTGCATATTCAGATATACGTGCAAACAGATAATTTATTCCAGTTATCTTCTGAATGAATCTGTTTGCTTAGAAGGCTGTTGTATGCATATAACCACTAATAAAATCTCAAACAGGTATAACATGTCCCATTTTAATGCCTACCTTGCTTGCGATGTACTCATAATAACAGAAAATGCTATATAAGGGAAAAAGAGAAAATTTTACTTGTTAACTGACAGAAAAAGGGAAAGAAAGATAAATTTACTCCCATTATTTAGTTTTCATCACATTTGCATATAATCTTTAATGGTGACTAGTTTCAAATGCTTGAGTTCATTATCTTTGTTTTTAGATATATTAACAGATGCATGTTGATATTAAGAAGCAACACCTTCAGACTTACAAACTGCAATAAATTACCTTAAGAATGATGTGTGTGTATTTGCAAAGATGTTCTCACTGTCTACTCTTATAAAACTTTGACAAAAACAAAACAACTGCTGACTCTGAAACAAACATGCCTATGGCGGCTGGCCAATGCACTCACTGATAGCTATGAAATACAGTAGTTAACTTCTATTTGCTACATCAGTCACTTAGAGAGAAGCGAAGCATCATACAAAAATCTTGCCGGAAATTGACCTCTGTGGCTGGAGCATGCTCTTCCGTTGAGTTGTGTATCTGTTTTGGATAGTAGTGTTGTTCTGTCAAGTTGTGTTTCAGTTTTGTATGGTATTACTTGAATTTGAGATGGAGGCCAGTTTTGAGGCACAATAGTAGACGGCATTCTGGAAATAGGTGCATCAGTTTTACCCTGTCTATTGAGACAGTAATAGTCTTATCGTTTAGTACAATATGCAGTGTTCATTCCCCTCTTTCAATCACCTTATGTGGGCCTGTGTACATATCTTGTTAGAGGGTTTGACAACACCCATACGTAACATAACGTACATGCATGTTTGCACACTGTGATACACAAAGGTACATGCCATTCCATGTCTGGAGGCTTGATGTGGGCAACAAATGCATGCAGAGTGGGTCCTCAGAAAACAATTGAATTCCGATGGGTCATGGTCTGGTAGCTATGCAAATCTCAGATCAATGAATTTGCCGGCCAGTCAAAGTGTTTTGCCATATAACAAGCTTCACTGATGATGAGCTTAAGTCCATTTTGTAATTAGTGCAAAGGCTAATTAAGACCACTGTTAATCAGTCATCCAAGCAGGTGGAATGGCACATTAATGCAGCATTTAAAGAACATTGCCATCGTTCACAGGGTGGTAGCTGGTTGTTCGTTGATGGAGAGCACTGCAGGATTTGCTGAGCTGATTAACTGACTCGAATTGTCTGCCACAGTTCATATTACTACAAAGCAGACAATCAAGGTGATACACCCAATTTGAAATGAAGGCAAAGGCTAGTGTCTGCATCGGTATGTTAACTGGTATAGCTTCCAGCCAATGGGTAAAGTGATCAGTTGCACTCAACAGATAATGTTGACCAGATTAGAAGGAGGAGGTAGATGCACGTCATCAATGTGCACATGCGTAAAGTGCATTGTAGTGTCTGGAAATTCTACAATGGGCATAGGTGCATGACAGGGTGTTTTACTGTAGTGACACTGAAGGCACAAACGAGCCCATTCATGATGATTATTTTGCAAACCAGGCTAGGTAAAACATTTTGACACCAGGCAAGTTGATGCTCCAATGGCAGGGTGGCATAGGCTATGAATGCTGTCGAAATCACGTCTGTGGAAACTACAAAGCAAAAATGGGAGACACTATTCACTGAAAATATCACAATACTGTTTCATATCGGAACCAGGAATGCTGACAAGTTGTAATTAAAGGCTTCATAATACAATGGGCAGTGACTTTTGGAGTTGCATATCATATTCCTGTGTCTTTGTGGGCTGAATGATATTAATAACATTTTTCACTCTGTCAACCTGTAACAGGCTTATTGGTGACCAATTCATTTATACCACGAATGTAGTGGACATTGGTGCTGAACTGAGCAATAAATTCCAGATGGATGTACTGCCGCAGTGAATATTTCTTGTTGTTCTGTCTGAAGGCATATATAAGCAGCTTGTTAGTAAATATTTTAAATTCTATTGCCTCCAACTGTGACAAAAAGTACTTGATTTCTCCGTACACAGACATAAGTTCACGATCATAAGCACTCATTTTCATTGAGAAGCAGAGAGCTTATGTGAAAACAAGGGAAGTGGTTGCAAAATGCCTTCAATTTGCTGCTGCAATGCTGCACCAACAACTGTCTGACTGGCATCAACTACTAACAAGAGTGATGCATCCAATGCAGGGTGTGACAGGAATGCAGAATTTGCTAGGCTTTGCTTTGCTGCATTAAAAGCAGAGCTCATCTCATCTGTCCAGTGGGAGAGACATCTTGAGCCCAGTAAATGCTGAAGTTAGTATCCGCAAAAAGTGACATAGTTCCTTTATGGTTTCCAACTGTGGAATCTTCATGATGGCTTCCACTTTCTCTGGTAGTGGCAATGACCCTACAGGCGAAATTAGATGGCCAAAAAAAGGTTATCTGAGGTTTGCTGAAAACAACATTGTGCTCTTCTAAGTGTTTGAAAAGGTCCACCAGGTGTTGCTGATGTTGCTCTGCTGTGGCCAAATAGATGAGAATGTCATCCAAGTATAAAAATCAGAATGACAGTCTGTGCAGCACAGAGTCAATGAACCGCTGCAATGACTGAGTGGCTTTGCACAAACCAAAGTCATATAAAGACTTTTGAATCAACCAAATGAAGTTATTATAGCAGTCTTCGGAATGTCTTCCTTTGCACACAGGAATTTCCATACAAGCCTTTTCATAGTCCAGTATGCTAAACACCGTTGCACCACTGAGAGCATAATTGTAGTTCCTTAATAGGGACACTGCATATATCTGGAATTGTCCTAACATTCAGTTCATAGTAATCGCCACACGGGTGCCACGTGGCACCCTTTTTGTGTACAAGATCTAGGGGTGAAGACCAAGGACTACAAGAAGGGTGAATAACACCTTCCCTGAGCACTGACTTATCTCTGTCTTTGCAATCATGAGCTAAATGTCTAAGATGGCATGAAATTGGTGGAGTATTGGTAGTCTTGATAATATGTACAGCTTTGTGACTTATGTCTCTTGCCACATCAGATGGTTGTGTTACCGATGGATACTGGTCGAGCAACTCGGTTTCCCTGCTTTCTGCCATCAGAACTAGCTTAGCCCTGTGAATCACTGCATTGCACTAGAATCCAGCAATAGAAGGTCCTGTTACAGTGTCCGCAAGCCACGCATTTGCTGCATCAGACAACTGATGATAATAAGCCAGGAAGTCAGTTCCAACTATAGGCTCTGTGACACCCACAACAATAAAACTCCAGATGATGACATGATGCAGCCCCAAGTCAAACTAAACATGTCCCTTACCTATTGGTGTGTTGTTAGTGACAGAAAGGAATTCTACAGTTGGTGACCAGCAACTATACAGAAAAGTCTGTGGGGGAAAATGCACAAATCGGAGCCCACACCCAAAAGGAATTTCTTTCCAGTCTTCCGGTCACTAGCATAGGGGCACAGAGTGTGTTCAGCAATTGAATGCAGCTATGTTCGACTGCTGATGCTGTTTGGGTAGGTGCAAGCTGAAGTGAATTTGTGCAATTGATCCCCAAAGTCCTGATGATACCATATTGTAGTTGGATGATCTGTGCCACTGAGAACTGAGGAGTTCATTCTGGAACTACTGCCTGATCTGTTGTGGTAACGACCTCTAACCTTTCTTTAACTGTGTCGAGCCACCAGTTCACCCAGTTGACCCATTTGACAATGTCTACTTTGACCGACTATTGTAATCTGCTAACATCACTGCTGATGACGCACTGTTGCACCCTGCAGTATTGATTGATGGCAGCATACTGCATCCTGAATCCTGTCAGCCAAATCTGCGACAGCTGTCAGATGCTTCTACAGGTGAGACAGCTACACCAGAGAGTACAAAGTAATGTGTTGGATACAGTTCCTACACAGACTTTAATACACAGGTGCCTTACGACTGATTCCTGTCTCCAATATCTTCTTGTCTTAACACTTGATGCTCATGATCCTCTCATGATGCACACATTTGGCGAATCAATGATGTCTTCAGTTATCGTATGAATCTTCTACAGGAGGTGCTGTGATTACTTCAATTTCAGCCATATACTGATGGTCAAGCTGACTGACCACTAGAGTAAACTTCATAGAATCCATGGTTATTACTGCACAAAGAAAACTATCTCCCACCTGCACAAACTAGTGCCCTGGATTGGGAGGCCAGATTGGCAGTAATCACACAGCAAGTCTTAACACTGTCCGACCTTCAGTACCTACAGTCTTGGAGTTTAGGAATTGAAAATTCTCTTGTCAGTCACAATAGTTTGTATTATTCTTCTAGTATCTGTAGACTGATCATGTCAGGGTTGCCAATTTTGGAGCAGCTATGGCAATAAGCATCTGAAATACTTATGCTTGTGTTCAAATAAATCAGCCTTGACAGCATACAAATTAATGGTGCTTGTATAACTCTTAACAACAAACGTTTACTAAATGATACATAAAGCAACATTAGATACAAGAAGAAACATCTTCAGACTTCTCTAGGAACAATGTGTGTATTTGCAAAAAAGTTCTCAGTGTCTACTCTCATGGAGCATTGGTAAACAAAACAAAACCATCACTGGTTCCAAAACATGAGTGCCTCTGTTGACTAGCCCATGAACTCACTGACAGCTACGAACTACATTAGGTGACTTATTCATTACAATATTAATAAAGGTATAAAACACAAAATGTTAAAACACACAAATAGTTTTCCAGTGTAGGAAAGCGTCCCTATCTAATTTAATTAAATAAAATTAAAGTTGAGCACGAGAGAACAGGCATTTAGGTACCGGCACAATGAATAATGTTTACAAGTGGTTCAACACAAACAACCATTTTACTGAATCAATTAAACTACTACAAGGAGCAATGAGAAAACTCAAGAATTAATAGTTCTTTGTGATTTCTGAAACCAAGATGCACACAACTGATATAACACGCTAATATGTTGAACACTAAATAAAAGATTGGTGTCATGAAGCATGGCAAGAATAGTGCCCTCAGCAGTGATTTTCCCATAAAATAAACTCTCTAGACACAGTCCAAAATGAGCTCGGTGACACACACTAAAGTCATTAACTCATCACTTGCTGCTCACCGGCACTAACACAAATTTGCAGACACGAGACATGAAATAAAATTTTTTGTGGGGGAAATGGTCAGGGCAAATCTCAATGGAATGACACCCAGTCTTCACATGAGAGTACTGGCTGTGAAAGGCAGAAGCTCAAATCTTGGCTAGAACCCATGTGGGCACATACACTTTCCGGTGGGGGAGAGCAACTTGGGGTGCAATGCACTGCTTTACTGCATTGCAGGTGTACAGATGGTGTGGCATGAGCGAGTCTGAATACTTTTGCAACAAGCATTTAAGAATCCATTCGGTATTGTGTATAGCACTACTTGAAATACAAAGTCTGCAGCCATGTGGCATGTCCTTCACAGCGTGTCCGCAGGACTGAACTCCAGTTTCGTTGCTCAAAGAAAACTGAGAGTATGGGTAGCTAGCTATGTTCAAAGCTATTGCCTGGATTCCACTAGCTAATGACCTTGATAGATGGGTGTCTGATTGCATGGCAGAACAGAGAGCTTTGGATGGAAGTCGTCAGAGATGACAAATAAATAACCTCCCTGCATTAGCAGATGGTTATATGTCAACTAGATGTGTAAAGAATGGGGCCAGACAGCTAAAACCAATATGCGGTGAAGGGCCTCAAGACCAGCAATCTGTAAGCACAGATTAGAGTAGTGTAATACACTGGTTATGACATACCTGCATCTCTGATATTTGACTGTAACATATTCCGATTGAACATTCAAAAGACTTGTCTGTACAATAGGTCAACTTAACAAATGTGGCTAGGAGAACTTGACAGGTGCCCTCAACTGTTTACTACGCATTTATACGTCCTGTCATCATACATCACCAGTCTACATTTACGGCAAATAGTAACTCAAAATTTCATATTGAGATTCCCAAATAATTTAACCACTTTCTTTCAGAACTTTGACTAGGTCTATTAACTGGCAGAAAAATTTAGATATAAAAAAGTAAAAGAGGCTGAAGGAGTTAGGGAAAGTTGGTACATAAAATCTTGATCAGGAGGTACCAAAGCTATAACTAGAGCACAAGGAATCACCAAGCCTAGTCAAGAGACAGATACAGAGGGGGGGGGGGGGGGGGGGGGGGGGGAAACCCACACACACACACACACACACACACACACACACACACACACACACACACACACACACAGACAGACAGACAGACAGACAGAGAGAGAGAGAGAGAGAGAGAGAGAGAGAGAGAGCTGCTCCTCTTCTGTCTCACTCTCACAATATCTGCGCACAACTTTTTAATTTCTTTAGTATTTTAAATGTTAACTTCTACACAAAAGATTCATATACAGTATGTGAATAACTATCAGTACTGTTTTCCAAAATACCTTAACATGCAAAACAGCTGTCCCCGGTGGATGTGCATCTGCCATAGTTCTAAGAAGTTTTCCATTCAGAATGTCATACATGAGGATCAGTCCTCGGGCAAAGCCAACCAGAAGACGAGAACAGTCATGATTGAATCCTAAGCTGGAAACAGATCCCTGCTCTTGGTCTGTTGAACCAAGACACCATCGCAAGCGCTGTGAGGCATCGAAGACGAGCACCAGTCCATGAGATGTCCCCACAGCAATCATTGTCGTGGCAGCCATGGCTGTGGGCAATCCAGCATTTGATCGCTCCTGTGGGGAAAATACAAACTTGTGATGATGTTACAAAATAAGAGGATTCTTACTGAAATTCTAGTAATATAACTCTATTAAAGGCTATGAAAGATGAATAATCTCAATCACTTCAGGTGAAACCAAACTGATATTTCTTTCTTTTTAACTTTCGCATTAACCACCTGTAAAGGTTCAAGATGCTGTATTCACTATTGATGACAAAGTGGAATATGCATCTTTATTGAAGAAGTTATGAATTGAAAGAATATTTATTTAGCAGAATTCCTAAAAACTTAGTGCTGACATTACCTACCATACATAAAAAATCTAAATGCTGCAGAGTCTACGTTCTAATAAGAGGTTACATTTTTCAACATTGAAAATGGTCTGGAGAATTGACTGAGTGGAGTGCGACATAAGGCATATTTGGAAAGTAAGGATAATTTACATAGTTACCAATGTTGTACCTACTGAACTGTCATTTGACCTGGGGTGGAAGCAAAATAATAATGACTTTGAAAACAGTTAATGAGGGTATAATATCCCTCATTTAAAAGCACAGTGAGAGATAGCTGAATATGTGGTGAAGGTATTGCTTTGTCAAGGACTGGATGAGAATGGGAGCATTCGTTGTGCTGCTTCACAGTGGAGACGTGTTTGTTTGTTGTCACAGGAAGAGACCGCCGCAAGAGAAATATGATTCTGGACTAGCCAAGAAGGATATTGTCTGGTTGTAAAGGCTCTAACATTAGTACATCCAAGAAACTCATGGTCCACATGGTACACAGATGTCACAATGGGGGCACTGTAGGTGCATTTGATACTGACAAGAGCTATAATGAAACTATTTCAGCAGTTAGATAAACAGGAACGTAGCTCAAATGGCTCTTAGAGCTATGGGACTTAACATCTGAGGTCATCAGTCCCCTAGAACTTAGAACTAATTAAACCTTACTAACCTAAGGACATCAAACACATCCATGCCCAAAGCAGGATTCGAACCTGCAATCGTAGTGGTTGTGCGGTTCCAGACTGAAGTGCCTAGAACCACTCTGCCAATCCGGCCGGCCAGGAATGTAGTATGTTCAGTTAAGAAGGATTAGTTGAAATGTATATCACCTCTAAAATACAAATAATTATGAACAGAATGTGGAAACATCCCCAGGCTGTGGCTAAACCATGTCTCCACAGTATCGTTTCTTCCAGGAGTGTCAGCTCTGCAAGGTTCACAGAAGAGCTTCTGTGAAGTTTGGAAGGTGTGAGACGAGGTACTGGCAGAATTGAAGCAATGGGGTATGGGTCGTGAGTCTTGCTTGCGTAGCTCAGATGGTAGAGCACTTGCCCGTGAAAGGCAAAGGTCCTGAGTTCGAGTCTTCGTCCGGCACACAGTTTAAATCTGCCAGGAAGTTTCAACAGAGTGTGGTTGACTAAAGGATCACACAATTGGTGGTGTATTTGGTGTCATATGTGTCAGGAAAATGTAGTGTTCCAGTACAGGAAAACCACGAGAATGTAGTATGGTGGTTTTCTGGAAACTGTCTTGAGCAGCTATCATGGCAGCCCACATGTAATTGAAATACCTTAGACCTTATAGCTACAAACAGGCTGGACCTTATCAACAATGTCAATTCAGAAATGGGGATTAGCAATCATGATGTATTACAGCAGTTATGATTACGAAAGTTAATAAATCGGTCAAGAATGCTAGGAGAGTGTTTCTGCTAGATAGAGCAGATAAGCAGTTATTAGCGTCACACTTAGACTGTGAATTGGCATCACTTAATCCAATAAGATAGGAATTCTGGGCAACATTTAAACAGATTGTAAATCATGGTCTGGAGAGTTATGTGCCTAGTAAGTGGATAAAAGATGCAAAAGAACTACCATGGTTTAATAATTAAACTCAGAGGATGCTGAGGCTGTTGCACTCTCAGCTCAAAAGAGAATGCACAAATGATGACAAGCGAAGGTTAGTAGAGATTCTTGTGTCTGTGAAAAGATCTAAGAGCGAACCATAAAACAACTACCACCGTCACATCTTATCAAAAGATCTGGCAGAGTACCCTAGGAAATTTTGGGTGGTTGGTTAGTTGGTTATAGAAGGGACCAAACTATGCGGTCATCAGTCCCTCTGACCTTATATTAACTAAAACCGATAAAATACTACATTAAAAGAGGGAACTACAATATCCATAAAATGATAAACTATTAACAGGGAAGGAAGAAAAAGGACAAGAAGAGGTGAAGTAAAGAAAGTGACTAATGACAGGGGCATGAAGGAAGAAGCACAGGAGACAAGAGAGATGCTAAAGACATAACAGACCCCATAAGGAAAGGAATGGGAAGGCAGTTGAAGCCAATCCAGTTGTGGCGAAGGGGGGAGCAAGAGGGCCTGCCATTCCCTCCACTCACCGATAAGGTGGAAGGTCCCTCCCTTAAATAAAGCGATAAAAACCCTCATCACGAATAAAATGTAAAACGAGATCCACCGTTGAGGCATTGTGAGCCAACACCAGGGGTAGTGAGTCTGGAAAGCTAAAAGTCCGTCGCAGGGTGGCGAAGTTGGAGCAGTCCAATAAGATGTGAGCCATAGTCAACTCTGATCCACAACGACAGTGAGGGGGGTCCCCATGACGAAGGAGATAACCGTGAGTCAACCGAGTATGGCCAATGTGGAACTGCCATAGGATGGCAGAGGCCTTACGAGAGGCTCAGAAGGAAGACCGCCACGGAGTTGTAGAATCCTTAATCGCCCTGAGCTTTTTCAGCAAAGAAAGCGTGTGCCCTTCTGCATCCAAAAGGCCCAGCACCTGACGACATAATGCCGAGCGAAGGTCTATTTCCGGAATGCCAATAACAAGAGATGGCCTGGTAGTAGCTAACTTAGCCAGTCGATTGGCAAGTTCATTGCCAGGAATCCCAACATGGCCTGGGGTCCAAATGAAAACCACTGAGCATCCATGTTGAGCAAGGAGAGAAAGGGAGTCCTGGATAGCGATGACCAACGGGTGGCGAGGGAAGCACTGGCCGATAGCGTGCAAACTGCTCAATAAGTCACTACAGATAGTGAAGGATAGTCCTGAGCAGGAGCGGATATGGTCCAGTGCGTGCAAGATGGCTACCAATGCTGCAATAAAAACACTATAGCCATCGGGCAAGGAACGAAGTTCTTTGTGTCGCGCAGAGGTGTAAGCAAAACCAGTGCGGCCAGAAACCATGGAACCATCAGTATAAATCACTTCTGAACCCTGGAATGAACAGAGGAGGCAGCAGAATTGGTGGCGAAGAGCCATCGGAGGGACAGAATCCTTTGAATTGATTGAGAGATCAAGACAGAGCTCTGGCCGAGAGACGCACCAAGGAGGGGTATGTGCGTGAGCGGAGAAGAGAGGCGGTAAAGGGAATTGCTGGAGTTCATAAAACAGCTACTGAATGCTGACAGCCATGGTAAGCTCACATCGTTGCCACCGCTGCGGCAGGATGATCTCCGTGTCTGGATAAAGGAGACCATAATTAGGGTGCTCTGGGGTTCATCGAATGCGGAGCGCACAAGATATCAGTTGTTGTTGGCGCAAAACTTGCAGTGGTGGAATCCCTGCCTCTGCGAGTAGTCTAAGTATGGGGCTAGTCTGGAAGGCACCAGTCGCAAGTCGGACCCCACAGTGGTGGATGGGGTCTAGGATCTGCAGCGTCGAAGGTGATGCAAACCATAGACAGGACTTCCGTAGTCTAAACAAGACTGGATCAATGCTTGATACAATCTCAGGAGAACAGAGCGGTCTGCACCCCAGGCGGTATTGCACAGACACCTAAGAACATTGAGCGCCCATTACAGAGGAAGCAAGGTAGATAAAAAAAATTGTAAGCATACAAAGAGGGGGACACTGCCGGCCCAACAGCTGATACCAGACCATTAATGGCTAAGAGAAAGAGAGGGACTCTCAACACGGAACTCTGTGGAACCCCATTTTCTTGCCAATGGGAGTTTTGTAGCAGCAGCCAATGTGGACCCAAAAAGAGTGACAAGAAAGGAAGTTACGGATAAAAATGGGCCGAGTGCCACGAAGACCCCATTTGTGAAGGGTGGTGAGGATGTGGTGGTGCCAGGTGGTGTTATAGGCTTTATGCAGATCAAAGAAGACTGCAAGGAGGTGTTGCCAATAGGCAAAAGCTGACTGGATAGCAGATTCCAGGTGCACCAAGTTATCCACCGTAGAGTGGCCACAGTGAAAACCACTTTGAGTCGATGACAAAAGGTCGCGGGATTCAAGGATCCAAAACAGCCGCCGACTCACCATGCATCCGAGGAGCTTGCAGAGGGTGTTAGTAAGGCTAATTGGATGGTAGCTAGCCAACTGAAGAAGCAGCTTCAACACCGGAACAACGATACTTTCCTGCCACTGGGTAGGAAAGATTCCCTCACGCCACAGACGGTTGAAGAGGGTCAGTATACGATGGTGGCCAGCCACCGATAAGTGTTGCAGCATTTGATTATGTATCCGATTCAATCCAGGAGCTGTGTCGGGACAAAGGGCAAAGGCACTGGCAAATTCCCACTTGCTGAATGGAGCATTACATGGCCCCGAGCAGCAAGAAACAAAAGACAGAGGCAGTCGTTTTGAGTGCTCTTTCAGGAGAAGGAATGTGGGCAGATACTGAGCCGATGCCGAAGCTTGAGCAAAGTTTTGAGAGAAATTTTCTGCTACAAAGTCTGGATTGGTAAGGACAACACCATGCACAGAAATTCCTGCAACCCCGGTGGGAGGACAGTGGCCAAAACTTCGCCCGAGTTTCGCCCAGACTTGTGAAGAGGGGGTGTGTGGTCCTATGGCAGCTACATATCATTCCCAGCAAATCCGTTTCCGAGATTTGATTAAGTAAGGGCCCGGGTGCGGAGTTATTTGAAGACCAGCAGCAGAAGGGTGCCGCTTGAAGTGTTGAAGAGCACGGCGGCGGTCTTTTATGGCTGCAGCAATTTCCGGAGTCCACCAAGGGACCATCTTCCAGCGTGGGGAACCTGAGGAAGAAAGGACTGCTGAAACCGCTGCTGAAAGGATGGCAGCAGTCAAAGTCTGAGTAGATTCATCAACACTGTCGTGTGGCAATACGGAGGGGGGGGGGGGGGGATGGGAGCAGAGAAGAAGGCACCCCAATCAGCCTTAGATATGGCCCACCTGAGAGGGTGACAGAGCGAGAGAGAATGAAGGAAGGTCAGGTCAAAACAATAGGATAATGGTCGCTGTCACATAAGTCATCGTGGACTCCCCGCTGACTGGAGGGAAGGAGGCCAGGACTTCTGATGGAGAGGTCAATGGTAGAGAAAGTGCCGTGCGCCACACTAAAGTGTGTTGGAGCGCCTGTGTTTAACAAACAGAGGTCAAGCCCTGCCAGAACAGCTTCAACTGTCCTGCCCAGGGCAGTAGTCATATGATTACCCCAAAGAGGGTTGTGGGCATTAAAGCCCCCTAATAGTAGGAAGGGAGAAGGGAGTTGTTGGAGAAGGGTAGTGAGAGCATGGGATGTGGGAGGCCTGTCAGGTGGGAGGTAGAGATTACAGATTGTGATTGGAGTGGGCAGATGGACCCTGACAGCAATGGCTTCCAAAGTGGTATGGAGGGGAACCCATTTACTAACAATGTCCTTGCAGACCAAGGTGCAAACACTACCAGAAGCCTGTAAAGGGCCAATTCAGTCCCGACAGAAAGTGTGGAACCCACGAAGGGCGGGTGAGTAAGAATTGACAAAATGGGTCTCCTGGAGCACAATACAAGTGACAGAGTAGAAGGAAAGAAGGGGCTGCAACTCTGGAAGGTGATGCAAATACCCATTACAAGTCTACTGGAGGATTCTCAAGGCGGTGTCCAAAGGGAAAGCGAAGGGACCGGAGTCGGTCACGCCGCTGAGTCGCCATCAGTCACCAATAAGGATGGGGTAATATCCATTTAGGTGGGGTCAGACTCTTGGTTCATTGAATGGAGGAGGGGGAAAGCTGCACCTCAGGGGGTACTGGATGGGCCTTGCCCTTGTTCTTGCGTTTCTGCTTCTTCTCTTGGGCAGGAAGAGAAGGGCAGACTTTAGTGAGAGTGGGCACAGAATTTCACCAGGCAATCTTGGCGCCCACCGGCCATGGATCGCGCTGCCGATGTGGAGCCGTAGATTGCCTTTCAGGGGCGTGCTGGGAAGAGGAGTCCTGGGAGGGAGCTTCAGTACCGGTGGCCACCGAAGGAGAGGAACATTTCTCCGGTGGGGGAGGGGGAGCAGCACCCAAAGGGGTGGGTATGGGTACTGACAGGGAGGGGGAGGAGGAGACTGAAGGCATGGGGTGAATGGGATGGGGCTGGGAAGAGGATGGGGTAGGAGGGGGAATGGATGTAACGGAAGCAAAAGTAGAAGACAGACACGGGATGGAGCCGGTCATACTTTTGACAAGCCTCAGTGTAGGTGAGCCAATCTAAGGTATTGTACTCTTGAATCCTCCTTTCTTTTACAAACACCGGGCATACAGGCGAGTGTGGAGAATGCTGTCCATGACAATTTACACACACTGGTGCGGGAGCACAGGCACTCCCCTCATGGAGGGGGCGCCCACAGTCACCGCAGAGGGGATCAGTGGAGCAGCGGGAAGACAAGCATTTAAAACATCTCATCGGTGGTGGAATATAAGGTTTTACATCACAGCAATACACCATTACCTTGACTTTCCCTGGGAGGACATCCCCCTCGATGGCCAGGATAAAGGCGCCCGTAGCAGTGTGACTGTTTGGAAGGCCTCGCTGCACACGGCGGATAAAACGAACCGCTCGCCGCTCGACGTTAGCACGGAGCTCCTCGTCAGTTTGGAGAAGATGTTGGTGGAAAATAATGCCCTGCACTGAGTTCAAAGATTGGTGGGGTGTGACAGAGACTGAGATGCCACCGAGATGATCACAAGCACGCAGGGCGTCAGATTGGGCAGCAGATGTCTATGAGCAAAGCACTGGACCGCATTTTACTCATGGATTCCACTTTGCCGTACTTATCTTCAATTGTCTCCATGAAAAACAAAGGCTTGGTCATGGCAAAACTTCTGCCATTCGTCCTGGTGCAAACCAGGTACCAAGGGAAAGGTTTCAACCCAAGCCGGTGAGCTTGATCCTCCTCCCAGGGGGTGGCCAGGGAAGGGAAGGCCAAAGGATCAGGAGAAGGAGCATCACGTCTGCTATGGAAGCTAGGTAGAGAGTTCATCCCCAAATGGCTCACACTGAACGGAAAATTTTGGCAATGGAGGCCAAACCCCAAGAGGACCAAAAACGCCAAAAAGGAGATGGAAACAGTAAACTAAACAATAGCACATACCAAAACAAAGCCAGGAGGATAGCCAGGCTGACAAAGAAGTCCACGAAGAGGGAAAAGAGGGGGCAGGGACAAAAAGAGTAAGGATAGGGAGGGAGAGGAACAGGGATGGTAATGCAGCCTGGAAAGGAAAGGAGACTGCAATAGCTCGGGGCCCCGTGTGCGCCACACATGGACCCACTAAAGGACTGTGGGCCCCTGGGGGGGGGGGGGGGTAGGGGACTTTGGTCTTATGTAAAATTGCTAAGTGGGTCTAAAGTTCTATTCAGACCTCGCTGACCAGTCTGATGTGGCAGTTAAAGATAGCAAAATGAAAGCCGAAGTTTTAAATTTCATGTTCAAGAAATCTTTCACGCAGTAGAATCATACAAACATACCATCACTTGACTACCAGACAAACTCCCATCTGAATGACATAGTACAGTAACAAGCATCCCTGGCATAGAGAGACAACTGAAAGATCTGAAAGCAAATATATCACCAGGTCTGGATGGAATCCCAGTTCAATTTTATGAAGAGTACTCTACAGCACTGGCCCCTTACCTAGCTTGCATCTATCACTAACCTCTCACCCAGTGCAAAGTCCCAAGTAACTGGAAAAAAGTGCACGAGACTCCAGTACATAAGAAGGGCAAAAGAACAGACCCGCAAATTTACATACCAATTTCCTTAACTTCTATTTGCTGCAGGATCCTTGAACATATTCTGTTTGAATAGAATAAACTTTCTTGAGACAGAGAAGCTTATGGCCACAAATCAGCATGGTTTTAGACAGCATTGCTTGTGCTAAACTCAGCTTGCCCTTTTCACACATGATATAGTGTGAACTATGGATGTTTAGATTTCCAGAAAGCATTTCACATGGTGTCGCATTGCAGCCTGTTAATGAAGGTATGAGAATATGGAATAAGTTCATAGATAGGTCAGTGGCTTGACAACTTCTTACATAATAGAATCCAGTATGTTGTTCTTGATGGTGAGCGTTCATCAGAGACATGGGAATTGTCAGGAGTGAACCAGGGAAGTGTGATAGGTCTGCTCTCTATACACACAAATGATTTGGGGACAGGGTGGGCAGCAAACTGCAGTTTTTTTGCTGATGATGCTGTGGTGTATGGTAAGGTGTCATAGTTGAGTGACTGCAGGAAGATACAAGATGATTTAGACGAAATTTCCTCTGGGTGTGATGAATGGCGGCTAGCCCTGAATGTGGAAAAATGGAAGTTGATGTGGGTGAGTAGGAAGATCAAACCTGTAATGTTTGGATACAGTATTACTACTGCCCTGCTTGACACAGTCACATCGGTCAAATATATGGGCATAATGCAGCAAAGCGATACGAGATGGAATTTGCTTGTGAGAACTGTGGTAGGGAAGGCGAATAGTTGACTTTAGTTTAATGGGAGAATTTTAAGGAGTGGTTCATCTGTAAAGGAGACTGCACATAGGATGTTGGTGCAACCTGTTCTTGAGTACTGCTTGAGTGTTTGGGATCTGTGCGAGGTCGGATTGAAGGATGACATCGAAGCAATTAAGAGACCTGTTACCATATCGATGTAGGTGGTGTTCAAAAGCATAGCAAGGTACACAATGATGAGCTAGATGTTAGTAATGGGGCAGAAATAGAGGACAGATGTGGAGGAAGTGATTGGTATCTTCAGTGCAGCAAGGGAGGATGCATACAATTTGATGGAGACGTCTGTCAACAAACACAGACAATCTTTCTTCTGGAGCATTGTAACCAGCTGTGATGGGGTGACCAATAGGGATACTAGTATAGTTGGGTTTATGGAACCCTGGTGGCAGGTGCACTTAGAAGAGATTGCAAATGTGTGGAGAGAGACAGATCCAGGTGACCTAAAGTTTTCAGGAACAGTTACAGGTAAGGCTGCATTTCTCAAATACAACAGTGATGTTTGTCAGTGGAGATGCCTGAATACCGATGGACAAGCTGTCACTGCATTTGCTGACAATATTTGTGGTGCACTGGCGCACATTTTTGGAGGAATATTAAAGTCGGATTGATTTTAAGGTTATGAGAGTTATGATATAGGGGTTACTGGGATGGGATTTAGGAATGTAAGGTGGTGACATTTGGATATGAGGTACTCCGTGGAGATTGACAGCTGGTGAAAAGGGCTGGATTGCAGTTGGAAGTTTAAGACAAGGTTGACAGTGTATTTTAGTGAAATGCGTCCACTGAGAGGAATGAGTTAAGCAGAAGGTGTAATTGTCAAGTTCAGCATAAATGAATCTGGATTTGGGGCTAATTATGAGGCTTTACAAGAGGATGGAGCCTTCTGTCAGTATTAGGTTTCTGAAAAACACGTTAATAACAGTACTTGGAGTCTGGAGAATGTTTTTGGGGAGTAGAGTGGAGATTGGAAAATTCTGTTAAAAACTGAAATGATTTTGCAAAAGCAGGAGAAGCATTTCAGTAAAATCTGTTCTAAGACAGTGTGGTTACATGGGACTAAAGTTGTGAGTGTTAAGACTAATTGAACTGAAAAGGGTGATGCCTTTTGTGAAAGGAAGGATGGTATCCATAAATGGTAAATCCATTAGGAGGGATACACAGTAACAGGATTTCAGGTCGAGTACGTGGGACAATATGTCTGTCAAGATAAAAGCAACTTTTCTGAATGAGTAGAAGTAGAATAAGCAATGACTTAAGGCGAGACTGGATGGAGAAAAAAGGTAATAGTAAAAAAAGCAAACAAATTGCACAAAGCACATGCACAACAAAATATTTTTCGAAAAAGGAATGGATCTCTGTATTTGGCCAATTAAAAGGCTACCACAGAGGGAAACAGAGGGCGCAATGGCACATATGTCCCTAGTCTTTCTATAGATTCATCAGCTGAAGGGGAAGTAGATATAAGATAGATTGAAAGGAGGGATAGATGGACTCTGAATTTGAGAAGTTATCAGGAGAAAATAAATAAATAAATAAATAAATAAACATTAAATGAAACAACAAGTTTACTGTTACCAGCAAATAAAAAGTGAATGGTAACAGTAAACTTGTTGTTTCATTTAATGTCAATAACAGTCACAGTAAAGTCTAACCTAAAATGTTTGTATTTAAAGAAAATCAACTTTCCTCAATTTCAAAAGCTGAAACTTATGATTGTGTGAAACATACAAAGCAATAATAAAATGATAATGGCTAGTTTCTCTGATGTAAAAAGATTTCTTTCTGAAATCAAGAAAAATATTTACTGATAAGTTTTTCCATAAATTCATAAGCATAAGAACTAGAAGTTAATCAGTAGATATATTACAGAAACACACATACACAGGCAGAAACAAGCTGAGTGGATATTCCCTTCAATATCACATGCCGCAATATGGAACCTGTTCTCTGTGTATTTGGCGCAGTTCCACTCCAAGTGTTTGTTTTCGTCTGTCGGCGTTCTGACGAACTGCGGCTTACACTGCCCACACTACCCAAGGACAAAGTCTCACTGCCTTCAAACGTCCCCTACAAAAGAAAGATAAAAGTAAAATACTATACTGTAATAATTCTTGATGAACAATTTTCAGCAAATATATGAAGGCCTACACTGAAGATGCAAAAAAAGAGACTATTTACAAACAGGAAGAGATATATATATATATATTACAGAGACTAATTCTGCAAACAACTGTAGATTTTAAAAACAAAGGATCAATGCCTATCTTCTCCCATTACTGACAAACATGCAGTTCTTCTGTATAGTCACTTCCTGTACCTAGTGCCCAGTTATCGGGTCGACAGAAGCGTCCGATCCCACGCGTCAGCTTTGACCCGTGACGTAAGGGTGTTGTCGTGTGTGACGTCATGACGGCGCGGAGTTTGGTTTGAGTGTGGCTGTCTCCAGTTCTGTTTTATCTTATTTTATTTACTTTTCTGATCTGTTCGTTCTATCTTGTGAGATTTTTTTTTTTTTAATTTAAAAACACTTATTACTTATTTTAATTATCTGTTTCCTCCAATTTCTGTTTTAGTTTATTATATTTATCTTTCTGATCCGTTCGTTCTATCCCGTGAGATTTTTTTTTTTTAAAGGACAAAAAACACTAATCAGCTACTGAAGCATCTTTATCTTCTATGGGTTGCAGGGGTTACGACCCTTGGGGAGGTGGGTGGGTATTCATGCATGGCTGTCTTCACTTACACGTTGTAGCTACGCAAGGTGTCTAAATTTGTTTACATTTAGTTTGCCCCCCCACTCAAAACACCCAATTTCCCGCGCTTGTCCCGTTAGTGTCAATAGGCTTCTTGTGGAAAGTGTGTGTGTTTGTTTTTGTTTCCGCCATATTTGTGACACCATGGGTCAAAGCAGACGGGCGGGATCGGACGCTTCCGTATTTCCCAGTTATCTACATGCATTCTTGATAAAGACAATATTACAGGAAGGATAGACTGCTACTGACCAAATAGAGGAGATGCTGAGTTGCAGACATGCACAACAGAAAGACCGCCATATACACAGTTGCTGTATGTGAGTGAGTTGTGCTTGTGTGAATGTGTTTTCTACTTTGGAGGCCTTGTGGCCTAAAGCTCAAATGTAGAGAAGTCATTCTCTTGTGCCTGTCTAAGTCAGCGTCTCCTCTAAACGGTGAGTAGCAATCTGTCCTCCCCATAATATTGCTTTTATTCAATCCTGAATGTTCCAGCGCATTCTTAGTACAGGATAAATACAACACCTAGAAGTAAACATTACTGTTTGTGAAAATATAGCATACACAAACCCAAGATCTAGAATTATGACAATGGTTAATTTAACTTTATACAGTACTACAATTATAATTTATGTATTTTATTTCATGGGAACCACATGCACGAATCTTCTGTACGTGGATTCTACTTTAAGAGCCTTAATTTTACCAGGTTTGCAAACTGGTTCTAGATTTCCAGAATGAGATTTTCACTCTGCAGCAGAGTGTGCGCTGATATGAAACTTCCTGGCAGATTAAAACTGTGTGCCCGACCGAGACTCGAACTCGGGACCTTTGCCTTTTGCGGGCAAGTGCTCTACCACCTGAGCTACCGAGGCACGACTCACGCCCGGTCCTCACAGCTTTACTTGGTTCTAGATTTCCTTAAATTCCACATAGTCAACTGTCTTATCTAGGACATATACCAACAACTCTTTCGTGTTGCATCTGCCACCTCATTAAGTTGGTGCTCTTATGGGTAGATTAGCAATCAACCACAATTTGAAACACATGTATGATATTTTATTAATTTAATATTTATTCACTTGGACTTCTGTATAAGATTAATTCATGCCAAACACTGAACTTACTAAAAGAAAAAACAGAAGTACAAGATGAAACTATAAAATGTCAGAATGAAAATAATCAAACAAATAATAATAAAATTTTGTTTCAAAGTCTTAGTAATTTAGCCTATAAGGAAAGGTGAATATGTCAACCACTGCCCATCACAAAGAAGCATCACAGTGTTTGTCTATAATGATTTGGAGGAACTATGGAGCTCATAAATAGGGCCCCTGAATATGGAAGTGAAACAGATTTCTTTTATTCCTAACAATCTACAACTGGCAGACAAAATGACGAATTATAGAGTCATAAATAAATTCAGCCATTTCTAATGAAATAATGGTATTCAAAGACAATTAAAAACTGAAATAATTTTAAGTGATACTATTTTTATTACAAATTTTTACACAAGCAGTGTGTGTGTGTGTGTGTGTGTGCGCGCGCGCGCGCGCGCGCATGAACTTTTTTCCACTTTGGGAAATTTTACACATGATGCAGATAAAAAACATGCCATGTGTAATCATATATTCACTTGGAAAACGACTTGTTCTGTAGGTATATCATCATGTGTCATAAGACGATAATTCAATAATGATTGATGGAATACGAAAGTAACTAACAAAGCAATTGGACATTAAATTTCAGATATGAATGGCTGCTGAAACTACGAATTGCAACGGCTTCTGGGCTTTTGGAGGATCAAGTTACACTTCCCAATTCAGAAGTGTCCACAGGTATATAACCGCTCTTCTCTCCATAGCTAACGCAGAAGCATCACATACGCGCAAAGGAGACTAGATTACAGTAGTTGAATACAATTATTTAGTCACATTGTTGAAAGCGTCGATAGTTTTCGGGTGTGTTATACACTGTATGTCCTTTAACGTATTTTACAAGGTCTGAGCTGTGACCACAACTTGTCTGACATATCAAATTCATGGTAGATCAGCTGCTTGCAATGTTAACGCCGCAGGAGAGAGAAGGTGCTACCTTACCTCCGCTGGCGGCAACAGTGAATTCGACAATTCATCTTCGCTGGCTGATGTCCTGTCATCCAAATCATTCAAGATGCTCTCTAATGTTGGCGTATGTTCTACTGGCGGGATATTGTACTCGTCATCATCCAGCTGAAATAGTAAACAATAAAGCGGACTTTTTTTCCTTTAAAGCCAGGGAAAATGTTTCACATAACAACAGCACAAGCGTTTACCTCCTCTATATCAAGATTGACTGATCCCACGCATGAATGATCTGACAGATCTCCTAAAGAGCCGACTTCGGCCATCGCTAACCTCAAATTTTGCACAGAAAAACAAGCAGCAACACATGAAAAATTGTGTTAAACTATATAATTTGCAATAATAAGTAAATGCTCAATTAA
Source organism: Schistocerca nitens (assembly GCF_023898315.1). NCBI lineage: Eukaryota > Metazoa > Arthropoda > Insecta > Orthoptera > Acrididae > Schistocerca > Schistocerca nitens. Next base: position 891,197,401 of record NC_064617.1, read on the forward strand.
ACTCCACTACGCCATCCTGTAATTTGAAACTACCCCGACGCCTCTCACGTACACTATCGCATAACACTCTACTGTACGCTCAAAGCACTTCACCTGTCAACAACTTTTGCAATGCCGTATCTTTAGTTCTGAGAACTTGGGTCAACGAACAGTTGACAAATCATCAGTGATGCCATCTCCAAAAACACTACAAAAAACTTTAGAGACATCACGTACTATTTGTAGGGCGAATGAGACAGGAACTGGAATTGAGGATAGCAACAGAAAAACTGAAATGTTTAACTCAGTTTCAAATATTCCTTTACAAAGAAAAACTTCGGAGAATTGCCCCACTTTAATCCTCATACTACTGAAAACATGAATGAAATAAGTAGTGTCAGTGGTGTTGAGAAATAACTGAAACCGCTAAAATTGAACAAAGCTCCAGCGCCCGATGGAATCCCTGTCAGATTCAATACTGAATTTGCGGCTGAGTTAGACCCTCTTCTAACCATAATCCATTGTAGATCTTTTTGAACAAAAACCTGTATTCAGCTCTTGGATAAAAAGCACTGGTCACACCAGTCTACAAGAAAGGTAGTAGAAGTGATCCACTAAGTATCCATGACATGTCAGTATCCTTAACATCAATTTGTTGTAGAATCTTGGAACATTTTCTGAGCTCAACTGTAATGAGGTACCTTGAACAGAACGACCTGCTCAGTGCCAACCAACATGGATTCCGAAAACGTCGATCACATGAAACCAAACTCGCACTTTTCTCAAGCGACACACTGAAAGCTTTGGTTCAAGGCAGTCAGGTAGATGCAGTATTTCTTGATTTCCGAAAAGCATTTGACTTAGAGTGCCACATTTAAGCTTATTGTTAAAAGTTTGAAGTATCAAGTGACTGGACTGGTGATTGTTTGGTAGGGAGGGGACAGCATGTTATCTTGGTTGGAGAGTCATCAGCAGATGTGGAAGTAATTTTAGGTGTGCCCCAGGGAATTGTTTTGTGACCCTTGCTGTTCATGTTGTACATTAATGACCTTGCAAACAATAATAACAGTAACATCGGACTCGTGGCGCCTCTTGCGAGAAGCGCCATGTCTTTGGAACCGATGATCTTTGACTCTACTTCTGTCTATGTCTTTTTGCGCGCTGTGTTTGTACGGCCACATTGGATTCACCTTGTTCAGGGTTTAAATAAATGTGCATTTGACTGCAAAAGTGTGTTATTACCGATCTACGACTCGTAATATCCACAGTGGTGACCCTGACATCGTCATCATGTGTTCGTGAATTACTTTGTGCTTCTTTTCATCTTTAACGGGCTTTGTGTGCCGGTCCACATTGTCTTCAGAACAATGGATCTACCAGTGTCGTTTTGTGCCAGTGACTTGCACCCTATTAACTGTGCTTGCGTTTATACTAGTGTGCCTAATTTACGTTTAGTTAAAAGTGAACAATTACCTGGCCCCCAGCTATGCCGGCGACCACTTGACCATAACCGGCCCAACATAGCCACTGTCAAATGCTACTACACAGCAACAGCTGCTACACGGACAGTGCATGCTGCTTAGTGATATTGTGAACGATGATCATGTGAAGAATGTTGTGTTTCCTCCCTCAGCTAAGCAGTCACCTTTGGTTTGGTCTGATGTGCCAACAACGTTCCAACATTCGAGAACTGTATTTCGAATGTTCATGTGCTGGGGTCGCATATTCTTATTTATTTATATACATGCACGACCGGGAGGCATTGCACCCCCCCTTCCCCCCTCTAAACGCCATCTCGGTGACTCTGCTCGCTACAACCACACCGATTTTTGTGACCATCACTCTGTCGTCACAAAACGATCGCCTTCCGACTAGTCTCGTAATGGCACCGGCCATTTCTTCCACGCCAGTTACCAGATCAGCCCCCCTTGGCTGCATCGCAACCGCCTTCCACCTGCTGTTACTCCCACCCTGAGTACGCCTCCAGACCAGCAGTTAGGAGACATCGTGCTGTTAGTTGCACCGGCTCACTCCACATTGTGTGCAGCTTGCGGCCACCCCCTCCCCATGCAGACCTCGAGCGACTCATCGTCCACTGCTACTGTACTCCCGGTGTCAGGGGCTTCCTACACTGCTCACACAGATCTTTACGTCCCAGTGCTGCATCAACATGCGTTACCCAGCAGGTTTCCTGAGCTGCCTGCGTTGTAAAAGGACAACCCCAAGACTTGGTTCGTATTGGTTGACCATGTACTGAATATCCAAGGGATTTCGGACGATGATGCACTTTTCGTCTACCTGGTGAGCCACCTCCATAATCATCCAGACCTCATCAGTGATCTGCTCCTCTCACTGCCTGCCTTGCCCAAGTGTTTAATGGAAAAAACATTGCTCATCGAAAGCCTTTCTTGCGTTCCAGCAGAGGCTATCCTCCACATCATCCATGCTGAGCACCTCGATGTCCACACACCTCGCAACTTTGGCGGCGCCTTCAACCATTAATTGATAACCAAGCACTACCAGACACCATGCTGTGGACCTCATGGCTGGTCAAGTTTCTGTCAGACCTACAACTTCACCTACTGTCTCACGTAACTGACCCTCTTGAGATTCATTTACACATGACCAACCGGGCCTACGCAATCATTCGTCACCAACACTGCCTGTCACGGACGACATCACCTTCACCTTCAGTTGGTAAGCCTGCACCTTTGGTTTCGCGCTCTGCCAGTAGGAGCCACTGCACACACCTCAGCAGCTATGTGACCTGCCAGGAGCTGCCTCCTGGCAACCTACAGGGGGGTACTGCCTGCAACCTCCCGGCAGCAGCCGACCTCACCCAAACAGCAGCTCAAGTGGTCTTGGGCTACAACACAGTCAGCTGGATCCTCCGCTCACTTCACACCGCCTCACCTCTAAGCTTACCCGCTATGCTGGTACCGTGCAACCTATGAGGACGCTTCTCGCAACTGCCACGCACCTTGTGCGTACCCAAACAATTCTGGTGAGCACATTTAGGCAAAATGTCCTGCCATGACCGTCCATGGCACCTACCTTCTGACGCCACACCACTTGCTCCAGCAGCACGACGCCTCTGCGTCATGGACTTGTCATCGGGCATGTGCTTTCTCGTCGACACCGGCGCCGATGTCAGCGTTATCCCAGCCAAGCAAGCAGGCAATACACTTCCTCCTGATAACCTCGCTTTGATCGCTGCAAATCACTCTCCTATTGTGGTTCTTGTTCGGCTTCTTGGAGACTGTTTGCAGCTATTCGTGGATTGCAGGTTCTCAAACAATGATGGAATTTTTATGGATGACAATACACTGTGTCATCAGGTCACAATTGTTGGTGATTGGTTTCAAGAACAATCTGGACAGTTCTGAAGAATGATATGGCTATCAAGATAGCTCAACATGAATCCAGTTGAACATTTATGGGACATAATAGAGCGCTCAGTTCATACATAAAGTCTTGCACCAGGAAGATTTTTACAATTATGGATGGCTAATAGAGACAGCATCCTCAATTCACTTCGAGTTACTGCACTATGTTGGGTTAAAAGGAGGTATGACACAATATTAGAAGGTATCCCATGACATTTGTCACTTCAGTGCAATTGCCAGACATGACTCCACATGACTTTTTTATGTTCAAGAAAAAAAGAAAGAAAACTTTAAAGGGTTCTCGTCTTACAAGCATACATGAGATTAAAACCGCACTGCTGGGAGAGCTACAAGCAATACCAAAGATAGAGTTCCAGAAGAGTTTCGGAGACTGGAGAAAACGATAGCATAAGAATGTAATATATAATGGGGAGTATTTTGAAGCAGATACGTTGATGTGGATGAGTGAATAAAATTCTTTCCAAAAAACAGAAATTACCGTTTCTTTTTAAGGCACATTGTACAACTGATCCTCAAAAGTGAAAAGTCAAACGAAACAACATATTCAAGATAACCAAGCAACTGCAGTTGCCAGATGCTGTTAAAATATTAATTGACAGATAAAAATAATTGTTCATCTACATGTAGATAGTGTCTTTGTCTCATAATGTCCAAGCAGAACGACCATACTGCCTCTCTGAGAATGCATTGCAGAGGCAGTGGCCATCACGAAATCTTTCCAGGTAATCAAGCCGCTTGGAAGAACAGGATCTTATCATATCTGGCTTGTTAAGAGTACTATTGGCTCTCAACACCCCAGAAATATAGAGGCAAATTAATGTTCATTTCAAAAATATCATGCAGGAGGTAGGTGATCTGGAAGGGTTTGGTACATCAATGAATTTTCTCTGAATTTTGTCATACCAAGGCATCCAGGAAACAGAGTATGTGGAGAACATCGCAGTCCACAAACAGCCACTCATCTCCAAATTCAGTGCATGTTACTGCACCCATGTACACAAAGTCGAGACATACAACATATGGAGAGAAGAGCGGATTGGAACAAAAAGGCCATCAGTACTATAACCTGCAGCCTCAAAAGATCCATATGTACAGCAAATGCTCAATAATAAGGTCTGTTTCCATCAACTAAATTGCCCCAGTCACCTCCACAGGACAGGCATTAGAGACTCACCAACACATTTTTGAGTCTCAACACCAGATGCACGATTTAAATCACATGCTCTTTAAGTGCGAGTGGGAGATCGTGCAAGAGAGCCGGCCATTGTGGCCCAGTGGTTCTCGGTGCTTCAGATCGGAACCGCACTGTTGCTACGGTCGCAGGTTCGAATCCTGCCTCAGGCATGGATATGTGTGCTATCCTTAGGTTAATTTGGTTTGAATAGTTCTAAGTCTAGGGGACTGATGACCTCAGATGTTAAGTCCCATAGTCCTCAGAGCCGTTTTTCATGCAAGAGACTAAGCGAACTGAAACACTAAATTCTCGCTAATATGAACATAGTTTGCACAACAGAACATGCAGAAAAAACTAACAAAATAATTGTGGAGATTTTATGGGATTTTTTAATCTGTACAAAATATAGGATGTTAGGTGTATAAGAGCAGATATTTTATTGGTGACTGAAGATAGTGTACTGGACAACATTACATCAGTATTTACTAATAATTATAGCTATTAGGAGTAACACTTTTACGTTGGTTAGTATCTCCAAGTGCATGTGGCAAGAGCAGGTCATCGGAGGTATTTGCAGACAAGATCCAAGAACAAACCATTAATAATTATCTCCCCCTGGGCAGTAAGTAAGGTGTTCTAGCGTGGACACATGGAAGCAAAACGGTCAGTCTATAATGAAGTTATGTGATGTTTTTCCAGGAATACTGTTAGATGCAGGCAGAGAGAGAGAGAGAGAGAGAAAAAAACTAACACAGTGAAGTAAGTATATATAAGGTACCAGTGATCACAATATCTGCACTTACACAACAAGCCAAACCATTATGACCATCTGCTTAATAACTTGTTGGACCATCTTTGGAAAGCAATCCCGGATTCGACAGTTTGTTGGCAGGTGTTGTAGATGTTTGTCACACCAGATGTCCACGGGCAAATCATGTAATTTCCTTAAACAGTGGGCCACTGATATGTGTATGTGATGATGGCGCCTGATAGCGACTCATAATGAGTTCCATCGGATTCACATCGAGCGAATTTCGTGGCCGAGACATAAACGTGAGTACACTATCATGCTCCTCAAACCACTGTAGCATGGTTCTGGCTTCGAGATACAGACAATTATCCTGCTGGAAGATGTCACTGCAAGTGAGGAAGACATCGAGCATGAAAGGGTGCAGATGGTCCACAGATGTCAGCGTGTCTTTGGTTACTACCACAGGTCCCATGTGAGCGCAGCAGAATATCTCCCATAGAACAATCAGTCTGCATCATTGGTGCGGTGCACATTTCTTACTGCTATTCGCGTGGTTGATGGCGGTTGTGGAGATGACCATCGACCTGACGTAGCAAAAACGTGATTCTTCCGACGAGGTGACACATTTCCATTGATCCACGGTCTAATCTCGACGATTCTCTGGCCACCGCAGTCGTAATTGTCGATATCGTTGGGCCAACATATGAATAAGTGGGGTCGTCTGCTGCAGAGTCCCATGTTCAACAATGTACGATGAACGGCGTGCTCCGAAACGCTTGTGCGTGCACCAGCATTGTGCGCTTTTGGCAGAGATGCCACAGATCGCCACCTATTCTGCTTTACAGAGAAGACAAGCCTCCATCCTACGTTCTGTTGAGTCGTGGACGTCCAACCACTTATCGCCCAGCGGTCGTTTCACAGTCGTCCTACCACTTTCCGTATATGCTCACTACAGTAGCAAGTGAACATTAGACGAGTAACGCCGTTATCGAGATACTCGTTCACAGGCTCTGGTTAATAATATTTTCACCTTTGTTAAAGTCGCTTAAATCAGCAAATTTTCCTAACTGCGTCCTACTTCGTCGCTAGAATGATTCCTCATTCCTCTTCGATCCACTTACACAGGGTGGTCCATTGATCGTGACCGGGCCAAATATCTCATGAAATAGGCGTCAAACGAAAAAACTACAAATAACGAAACTTGTCTAGCTTGAAGGGGGAAACCAGATGGCGCTATGGTTGGCTCACTAGATGGCGCTGCCATAGGTCAAACGGATATCAACTGTTTTTTTTTTTTTAAATAGGAGCCCCCATTTTTATTACATATTCGTGTAGTACGTAAAGAAATATGAATGTTTTAGTTGGAGCACTTTTTTCGTTTAGTGATAGATGGCACTGTAAAACTCACAAACATATGCCTCACAATTTTAGACGAATAGTTGGTAACAGGTAGGTTTTTTAAATTAAAATACAGAACGTAGGTACGTTTGAACATTTTATTTCGGTTGTTCCAATGTGATACATGTACCTTTGTGAACTTATCATTTCTGAGAATGCATGCTGTTACATCGTGATTACCTGAAAATACCACATTAATGCAATAAATGCTCAAAATGATGTCCGTCAACCTCAATGCATTTGGCAATACGTGTAATGACATTTCTCTCAACAGCGAGTAGTTCGCCTTCCGTACTGTTCGCACATGCATTGACAATGCGCTGACGCATGTTGTCAGGCGTTGTCTGTGTATCACGAAAGCAAATATCCCTCAACTTTCCCCACAGAAATAAAACCGGGGACGTCAGATCCGGTGACGACCAATCCACCTGTCATGAAATATGCTATTCAATACCGCTTCAACCGCTGGCGAGCTATGTGCCGGACATTCATCATGTTGGAAATACATCGCCATTCTGTGCTGCAGTGAAAGAATCTTGCAGTAACATCGATAGAACATTACGTAGGAAATCAGCATACATTGCACAATTTAGATTGCCATCGATAAAATGGGGGCAAATTATCCTTCCTCCCATCTACATGTACATCTACATCCATACTCCGCAAGCCAACTGACGGTGTGTGGCGGATGGTACCTTGAGTACCTCTATCGGTTCTCCCTTCTATTCCAGTCTCGTATTGTTCGTGGAAAGAAGGATGACAGACTAAAGGCCGAAATACTAAATGTCTTTTTCCAAAGCTCTTTCACAGAGGAAGACAGCACTGTAGTTCCTTCTCTAGATTGTCGCACAGATGACAAAATGGTAGATGTCGAAATAGACGACAGAGGGATAGAGAAACAATTAAAATCGCTCAAAAGAGGAAAGGCCGATGGACCTGATGGGATACCAGTTCGATTTTACACAGAGTACGAGAAGGAACTTGCCCCCCTTCTTGCAGCGGTGTACCGTAGGTCTCTAGAAGAGCGTAGCGTTCCAAAGGAACCGTTTAAATTTTGTCGATTTGTTTGCGCTCTCTGTAGATTAGTTCAGACGTTCTTTGCAAAACAGTTTTTAGCATGGATAGGGACTGCAACTGCTGTGTTCGGATGCAGGCTGAGTTGGCATCCCTTCGCTCCCAGCTTCAGGCAATGTTGGCTTCGGTCACACAGCTTGAGGCTGTTGCCAATGGGCATCACTGTGGGGGTCCGGATGGGGGTTTGTCGGGGACGGCCAGCTCGTCCCACGCATCCCCCGATCGGACTAAGACTGTGGTTGCCCGGGATACTGCCCGCATTGAGACTGATCCCTCACCTGTGGTAGAGTGGGAGGTCGTCTCAAGGTGTGGCAGGGGGCGAAAGACATTCCGGAGGGCTGAACGGAAGGCCTCTCCAGTTTGTCTGACGAACCGGTTTCAGGTTCTGTCTCAGGCTGATACTGATCTTCAGCCTGACATGGCTGCTTGTCCTGTTCCAGAGGTTGCCCCTCAGTCTGCAAGATCCGGGCAGTCGCAGAGGGTGGGCTTACTGGTAGTTGGGAGCTCCAACGTCAGGCGCGTAATGGGGCCCCTTAGGGAAATGGCAGCAAGAGAGGGGAAGAAAACCAATGTGTACTCCGTGTGCATACCGGGGGGAGTCATTCCAGATGTGGAAAGGGTCCTTCCGGATGCCATGAAGGGTACAGGGTGCAACCATCTGCAGGTGGTCGCTCATGTCGGCACCAATGATGTGTGTCGCTATGGATCGGAGGAAATCCTCTCTGGCTTCCGGCGGCTATCTGAATTGGTGAAGACTGCCAGTCTCGCTAGCGGGATGAAAGCAGAGCTCACCATCTGCAGCATCGTCGACAGGACTGACTGCGGACCTTTGGTACAGAGCCGAGTGGAGGGTCTGAATCAGAGACGGTTCTGCGACCATGTGGGCTGCAGATTCCTCGACTTGCGCCATAGGGTGGTGGGGTTTCGGGTTCCGCTGGATAGGTCAGGAGTCCACTACACGCAGCAAGCGGCTACACGGGTAGCAGGGGTTGTGTGGCGTGGACTGGGCGGTTTTTTAGGTTAGATGGCCTCGGGCAAGTACAGAAAGGGCAACAGCCTCAAAGGGTGCGGAGCAAAGTCAGGACATGCGGGGACAAGCAGCAATCGGTATTGTAATTGTAAACTGTCGAAGCTGCGTTGGTAAAGTGCCGGCACTTCAAGCGCTGATAGAAAGCACCGAAGCTGAAATCGTTATAGGTACAGAGAGCTGGCTTAAGCCAGAGATAAATTCTGCCGAAATTTTTACAAAGGTACAGACGGTGTTTAGGAAGGATAGATTGCATGCAACCGGTGGTGGAGTGTTCGTCGCTGTTAGTAGTAGTTTATCCTGTAGTGAAGTAGAAGTGGATAGTTCCTGTGAATTATTATGGGTGGAGGTTACACTCAACAACCGAGCTGGGTTAATAATTGGCTCCTTTTACCGACCTCCCGACTCAGCAGCGTTAGTGGCAGAACAACTGAGAGAAAATTTGGAATACATTTCACATAAATTTCCTCAGCATGTTATAGTCTTAGGTGGAGATTTCAATTTACCAGATATAGACTGGGACACTCAGATGTTTAGGACGGGTGGTAGGGACAGAGCATCGAGTGACATTATACTGAGTGCACTATCCGAAAATTACCTCGAGCAATTAAACAGAGAACCGACTCGTGGAGATAACATCTTGGACCTACTGATAACAAACAGACCCGAACTTTTCGACTCTGTAAGTGCAGAACAGGGAATCAGTGATCATAAGGCCGTTGTAGCATCCCTGAATATGGAAGTTAATAGGAATATAAAAGAAAGGGAGGAAGGTTTATCTGTTTAGCAAGAGTAATAGAAGGCAGATTTCAGACTACCTAACAGATCAAAACGAAAATTTCTGTTCCGACACTGACAATGTTGAGTGTTTATGGAAAAAGTTCAAGGCAATCGTAAAATGCGTTTTAGACAGGTACGTGCCGAGTAAAACTGTGAGGGACGGGAAAAACCCACCGTGGTACAACAACAAAGTTAGGAAACTACTGCGAAAGCAAAGAGAGCTTCACTCCAAGTTTAAACGCAGCCAAAACCTCTCAGACAAACAGAAGCTAAGCGATGTCAAAGTTAGCGTAAGGAGGGCTATGCGAGAAGCGTTCAGTGAATTCGAAAGTAAAATTCTATGTACAGACTTGACAGAAAATCCTAGGAAGTTCTGGTCTTACGTTAAATCAGTAAGTGGCTCGAAACAGCATATCCAGACACTCCGGGATGATGATGGCATTGAAACAGAGGATGACACGCGTAAAGCTGAAATACTAAACACCTTTTTCCAAAGCTGTTTCACAGAGGAAGACCGCACTGCAGTTCCTTCTCTAAATCCTCGCACAAACGAAAAAATGGCTGACATCGAAATAAGTGTCCAAGGAATAGAAAAGCAACTGGGATCACTCAACAGAGGAAAGTCCACTGGACCTGACGGGATACCAATTCGATTCTACACAGAGTACGCGAAAGAACTTGCCCCCCTTCTAACAGCCGTGTACCGCAAGTCTCTAGAGGAACGGAGGGTTCCAAATGATTAGAAAAGAGCACAGGTAGTCCCAGTCTTCAAGAAGGGTCGTCGAGCAGATGCGCAAAACTATAGACCTATATCTCTGACGTCGATCTGTTGTAGAATTTTAGAACATGTTTTTTGCTCGAGTATCATGTCGTTTTTGGAAACCCAGAATCTACTATGTAGGAATCAACATGGATTCCGGAAACAGCGATCGTGTGAGACCCAACTCGCGTTATTTGTTCATGAGACCCAGAAAATATTAGATACAGGCTCCCAGGTAGATGCTATTTTTCTTGACTTCCGGAAGGCGTTCGATACAGTTCCGCACTGTCGCCTGATAAACAAAGTAAGAGCCTACGGAATATCAGACCAGCTGTGTGGCTGGATTGAAGAGTTTTTAGCAAACAGAACACAGCATGTTGTTATCAATGGAGAGACGTCTACAGACGTTAAGGTAACCTCTGGCGTGCCACAGGGGAGTGTTATGGGACCATTGCTTTTCACAATATATATAAATGACCTAGTAGATAGTGTCGGAAGTTCCATGCGGCTTTTCGCGGATGATGCTGTAGTATACAGAGAAGTTGCAGCATTAGAAAATTGTAGCGAAATGCAGGAAGATCTGCAGCGGATAGGCACTTGGTGCAGGGAGTGGCAACTGTCCCTTAACATAGACAAATGTAATGTAATGCGAATACATAGAAAGAAGGATCCTTTATTGTATGATTATATGATAGCGGAAGGAACACTGGTAGCAGTTACTTCTGTAAAATATCTGGGAGTAAGCGTGCGGAACGATTTGAAGTGGAATGATCATATAAAATTAATTGTTGGTAAGGCGGGTACCAGGTTGAGATTCATTGGGAGAGTGCTTAGAAAATGTAGTCCAGCAACAAAGGAGGTGGCTTACAAAACACTCGTTCGACCTATACTTGAGTATTGCTCATCAGTGTGGGATCCGTACCAGATCGGGTTGACGGAGGAGATAGAGAAGATCCAAAGAAGAGCGGCGCGTTTCGTCACAGGGTTATTTGGTAACCGTGATAGCGTTACGGAGATGTTTAATAAACTCAAGTGGCAGACTCTGCAAGAGAGGCGCTCTGCATCGCGGTGTAGCTTGCTCGCCAGGTTTCGAGAGGGTGCGTTTCTGGATGAGGTATCGAGTATATTGCTTCCCCCTACTTATACCTCCCGAGGAGATCACGAATGTAAAATTAGAGAGATTAGAGCGCGCACGGAGGCTTTCAGACAGTCGTTCTTCCCGCGAACCATACGCGACTGGAACAGGAAAGGGAGGTAATGACAGTGGCACGTAAGGTGCCCTCCGCCACACACCGTTGGGTGGCTTGCGGAGTATGAATGTAGATGCAGATGTAGATGTAGAAAAGGGCACAGTTCATCCCCGTTTTCAATAAGGGACGTCGAACAGATGTGCAGAACTGTAGACCTATATCTCTATCGTCTATAAGTTGTAGAATTTTGGAACACGTATTATGTTAGCGTATAATGACTTTTCTGGAGACTAGAAATCTACTTTGTAGGAATCAGCATGGGTTTCGAAAAAGACGATCGTGTGAAACCCAGCTCGCGCTATTCGTCCACGAGACTCAGAGGGCCATAGACACAGGTTCCCAGGTAGATGCCGTGTTTCTTGACTTCCGCAAGGCGTTCGATACAGTTCCCCACAGTCGTTTAATGAACAAAGTAAGAGCATATGGATTATTAGACCAATTGTGTGATTGGATTGAAGAGTTCCTAGATAACAGAACGCAGCATGTCATTCTCAATGGAGAGAAGTCCTCGAAGTAAGAGTGATTTCAGGTGTGCCGCAGGGGAGTGTCGTAGGACCGTTGCTATTCACAATATACATAAATGACCTTGTGGATGACATCGGAAGTTCATTGAGGCTCTTTGCGGATGATGCTGTGGTATATCGAGAGGTAAAATTGTACTGAAATGCAGGAGGATCCGCAGCGAATTGACGCATGGTGCAGGGAATGGCAATTGAATCTCAATGTAGACAAGTGTAATGTGCTGCGAATACATAGAAAGAAAGATCCCTTAATGCTGCACCATACGTTAACCCGCCAAGGTCGCTGATGTTCCACTTGTCGCAGCCATCGTGGATTTTTCGTTGCCCAATAGTGCACATTATGCCGGTTTACGTCACCGCTGTTGGTGAATGACGCTTCGTCGCTAACTAGAACGCATGCAAAAAATCTGTCATCGTCCCGTAATTTCTCTTGTGCCCAGTGGCAGAACTGTACACGACGTTCAGAGTCTTCGCCATGCAATTCCTGGTGCATAGAAATATGGCAAGGGTGCAATCGATGTTGATGTAGCATTCTCAACACCGACGTTTTTTAGATTCCCGATTCTCGCGCAATTTGTCTGCTACTGATGTGCGGATTAGCTACGACAGCAGCTAAAACACTTACTTGGGGATCATCATTTGTTGCAGGTCGTGGTTGACGTTTCACATGTGGCTGAACACTTCCTGTTTCCTTAAATAACGAAACTATCCGGCGAACGGATGATGTCGTCCAGGATACCGAGCAGCATACATAGCACACGGCCGTTGGCCGTTTTGATCACAATAGCCATACATCAACACGATATCGACCTTTTCCGCAATTGGTAAATGGTCCATTTTAACACGGGTAATGTATCACGAAGCAAATACCGTCCGCACTGGCGGAATGTTACGTGATACCACGTACTTATACGTTTGTGACTATTACAGCGCCATCTGTCACAAATCGAAAAGAGTGGTCCAACTAAAACATTAATATTTCTTTACACACAACACGGATATATAATAAAAATGGGGGTTCCTATTAAAAAAAAAACAGCAGTTGATATCCGTTTGACCTATGGCAGCGCCATCTAGCGGGCCAACCATCGCGCCATCTGGTTTCCCCCTTCAAGCTAGACGAGTTTCGTTCTTTGTAGTTTTTTTCCTTTGACGCTTATTTCGTGAGATATTTGGCCCGGTCACTATCAATGGACCACCCTGTATATTTTCCTTACCGTGCCATGTTATCGCAATGCTACCAGGCGACATCCAATCTCGCCCTTGGCAATGCGTATAATATGTTGTCTTAGCAGTGTGCATCCCTAACAACCTGTATATACAATGACGAGACAAAGCATTATGATCACCTGCTTAATTTCTTGCTGGTTGACCTTTGGAATGGAGTACAGCAGCGATTCTGCACAGCATGGAATTGACAGGTCCTTGGTAGATTTTAGAAGGTATGTGGCAAAAATGACTACGTACATGTCACGCAACACTCTTGAATTATGGGCAGGTGGTTTGTGGGCGACGTGTTGGCTTCCAATGGCATCCCAGATGTTTTCCATCGGATTCACCCTCAGGGGAATTTGGTAGCCAAGTCATGAGTGTCATGCTTCTCAAATCACCGTAGCACTTTTCTGGAATTGTAACACGGAAGTTAAATGAGTTAGAATTACTGTGTGTGTGAAATCTTATGGGACTTAACTGCTAATGTCATCAGTCCCTAAGCTTACACACTACTTAACCTAAATTATCCTAAGGACAAACACACACACCCATGCCCGAGAGAGGACTCGAACCTCCGCCGGGATCAGCCGCACAGTCCATGACTGCAGCGCCCAAGACCGCTTGGCTAATCCCGCGCGGCAGTTAGAATTACTATTCAAAATTTCTATGCTGTTAGAATTCTGCAGTTAATGTATTGAAGCTTAGTTTAGCGGTTTCATTTTATTTATACACTCGCTTAATAAGAATTTAAAATGAATTTATACCAAAGTTATGGTTTCTGTCTATATATTCAGGCCAATCTCAGGAACTGTAGGGGTTTTGGTACAGATACTGATTCACAAGAAGGGTTTATGTAAATCATTTATTGCTGCTAGATAACGATGAGTGTGTAATACATATGTATTATTATCTGTTCCATGTGGCCGGCCGAAGTGGCCGTGCGGTTAAAGGCGCTGCAGCCTGGAACCGCAAGACCGCTACGGTCGCAGGTTCGAATCCTGTCTCGGGCATGGATGTTTGTGATGTCCTTAGGTTAGTTAGGTTTAACTAGTTCTAAGTTCTAGGGGACTAATGACCTCAGCAGTTGAGTCCCATAGTGCTCAGAGCCATTTTTTTGTTCCATGTGTAACTAGCATTATAGTGACCTTTCGCGTCAATGGTAGGATCTACGGACTAGTGGAGGCAGTGTCTGGTTGGAAAAATCAATAAACAACTGCCATAACTCCAGACCAGTGGTCTATTTCGGCAAGGCCGGCAGTAAAGGAAGGCGAGGGTAGGGAGGGGGTGGGGGGGTTGTGGGGGAAGCACCATGCTACCGACTAGGACAGTAGGTTTTGGGGGCTGCATAATCTCAAATTTTAATATGGTTTCAAAAGGACGAATTGCAAGTAGGCTGTTTAGGTTTTTATGTTGGTAACGTCACGTAGCGCTCTGTGTGAAAATCACTGGCTGTGCAGTGTGCAGTCTGTGGCTGGTTGGATTGTTGGAATATTCGCTATTGTAGTGTTGAGTAGTTGGATGTGAACAGCGCGTAGCGTTGCGCAGTTGGAGGTGAGCCGCCAGCAGTGGTGGATGCGGGGAGTGACATGGCAGAATTTTTAGAGTGGACGATCTGGACGTGTGTCCATCAGAAAGAGTAAATTTGTAATACTGTATATCATATATATAGGGTGAGTCACCTAACGTTACCGCTGGATATATTTCGTAAACCACATCAAATACTGACGAACCGATTCCACAGACCGAACGTGAGGAGAGGGGCTAGTGTAATTGTTTAATACAAACCATACAAAAATGCACGGAAGTATGTTTTTTAACACAAACCTACGTTTTTTGTAAATGGAACCACGTTAGTTTTGTTAGCACATCTGAACATATAAACAAATACGTAATCAGTGCCGTTTGTTTCATTGTAAATTGTTAATTACATCCGGAGATATTGTAACCTAAAGTTGATGCTTGAAACTTCCGACGTTCAGTTACGTGTTGTAACAAACACGGGCCACGGTCGGCGAGCAGCATCTGCAGGGACATGTTTACGATGACGACCGTGTTTACGAGTGTGGCTGTAGTGCACTGTTGAGGTTTGGTCTAGCTGTCGCAGTGTCCGCATGTAGCGCTTGCTGCTATTGTTATTCTGCATTCGTCTCCGCACGCAGACCATCTGTAGTACACCGTGTTACCAGACGTCTGTGATAGTATAGTGTTTTAGGAACTGTGACCATGGTGTATTCGAACTCTGAAAAGGCGGAGATGATACTTATCTATGGCAAGTGTCGACGAAATGCAGCTGAAGCCTGCAGGGTGTATGCAGAACGGTACCCGAACAAAGAGCATCCAACGTGCCGCACATTGCAAAACATCTACCGCCAACTGTATGCAACAGGTATGGTCGCAGCACGCAAATGGGTCCGTAACAGGCCCGTCACAGGAGAAGCGGGTGCAGATGGTGTGTTAGCTGCTGTTGCCATGAACCCACACATGAGTACACGGGACATTGTGAGAGCCGGTGGACTGAGTCAAAGTAGTGTCATGCGCATACTGCATCGCCACCGCTTTCATCCGTTTCATGTGTCGCTACATCAGCAATTACATGGTGATGACTTTAATCATCGAGTGCAATTCTGTCAATGGGCATTAACAGAGAATGCGTTGCAGTTCTACCTGTTTACCAATGAAGCGGGTTTCACAAACCACGGGGCAGTGAATCTACGGAACATGCATTACTGGTTCGTGGATAATCCTCGCTGGCTCAGACAAGTAGAGCGACAGCGACCGTAGACTGTAAATGTATGGTGCGGAATCATTGGCGACCACCCCATTGATCCTCACTTCATTGCAGGGGCCCAAACAGCTGCAACATACATCGCGTTTCTACAGAATGATGTGCCAACGTTGCTCGAAAATGTTCCACTGGAAACGCGTCGACGTATGTGGTATCAGCATGATGGTGCACTTGCACATTCCGCAATTAACACTAGGCTGCCCCTTGACAGGATGTTCGACGGGCGTTTCATAGGACGTGGAGGACGCATAAATTGGCCAGCCCATTCTCCTGATCTTACACCTCTGGACTTTTTTCTGTGGGGTACGTTAAAGGAGAATGTGTACCGTGATGTGGCTACAACCCCAGAGGATATGAAACAACGTATTGTGGCAGCCTGCGGCGACATTACACCAGATGTACTGCGGCGTGTACGACATTCATTACGCCAGAGATTGCAATTGTGTGCTGCAAATGATGGCCACCACATTGAACATCTATTGGTCTGACATGTCGGGACACACTCTATTCCACTCCGTAATTGAAAACGGAAACCACGTGTGTACGTGTACCTCACCCTCATGGTAATGTACATGTGCGTCAGTGAAAAAGACCAATAAAAAGGTGTTAGCATGTGGACGTAATGTGCTGTTCCAGTCTCTTCTGTACCTAAGGTGCATCACCGTTCCCTGTGGATCCCTACGTAATTCGGTGCTCTCCGATACACACGATCGAACAGCGGAGGAGTGGTACTCAAGCGTCAACTTTAGGTTACAATATCTCCGGATGTAATTAACATTTTACAATGCAACAAACGGCACTGATTACGTATTTGTTTATATGTTCAGATGTGCTAACAAAACTAACGGGGTTCCATTTAAAAAAACGTAGGTTTGTGTTAAAAAACATACTTCCGTGCATTTTTGTATGGTTTGTATTAACCAATTACACTAGCCCCTCTCCTCACGTTCGGTCTGTGGAATCGATTCGTTAGTATTTGATGTGATTTACGAAGTATATCAAGCGCTAATGTTGAAAGGGTACAGTACCGCCCGACATTGAAAATAGGTACAACATACTTCATTATTTTTGTCAGAACAACACATTTTTCTTGTAAAATAACTCAATTTCAATTAATACAGCGAAGCCGGATACCAGTGTGGGAAAGAATGACAATTTATTTATTTAATTGGTCACATGTGCACTCCCACAAAGTAAATCCCTACATCCAGTTTGGTGAGATCTGTGAAATGAATGAATGTATGGTCGTCTGCTAACCGCAGATGGTGAATGTGAATATATGATCATCTTTGAGACGATCCTTTGGCCACCTTTGGTGGGACCAAAGAGATGAAATTTACCTGAGCTTTGAGCGCCTGAAATGTGGCTGACCAATATGGTAGCAAGGTGCTCCCCCACTTCAGCAGAGGTGCGAGAGGACCTGAAGAACGGCCATGTTTCAGCACTCTGCCGCTGGATCTTGTGCTGTTAAGACCTGTTTTAGTTGTGCTCCGTAAAGACAAAAGAGTGGAGACATGGTATGCATGAGTAGTTTGAAATAATAATTTCTCTGTTTCAGGAACTTTTGTGGGGAGAATTAAATGTCAGGCAGGTAATATTAATGGGATTGTAGTAATCTTCGGAAGTGACCAACGGTCACAATGAAACCATGTGTAGCAATAAGTTGAAATACTTCTGTGTGCTTAAGTTAAGCTGAATTACTAGCGTGTGTACAATAAGTTGAAATATTTAAGAAATAGTGTGTGTACCATAAGTTGAAATATTTAAGAAATGGCGTGTGCAGGACTTGAAATTAGAGACGAGTACTTCCACGTGGTGAGTACTGTGTGAGTCTCAATCTGTGTATGAGACAAAGGATAAAAAGAAGTACTCGTCCATGGTATCAGTTGAGGACTCGCGTGTATGAATATGTTCTTAATATTACTTTGCGTGATATGATTCCGTGTGACGCTAGATTCAAACTCTGAGAGAGAAGCAAGGTGAGTCGGCCGTCTATCCAGCAACGCCACTTGGCTTGCATTGCAAAGGAAGACGTGCATATATCTCCAGAGTTCATAGTAGGAAAGTAGAATTACAAAGTGGGGCAGTGTCGTGTGAAACTGGGATAAATACTAATTGAAGTGGGAGAGCTGAAAGTGATAGTGTTGTGACTATTTATTGTATTGTATTCCATGTTGTAGTGTGGTGTATGTCATGTAATTTGGGTATGTGTGGTTTGCATGAGAGAGTAGAAAGGTAGTTTCAAAAGATTAGTGGGTTGTGCGTGTTCCTTTTGTACTGCTCGGTCTGGAGGAAAGTTTCGTGATGATGATTGTGAGAGTCGAAGTGTGAGAAATAATAAAAGATCCACCATCCTATCCAGAAAGTGCACTGTAGCGTTAAATAGTTACGAGACCATAAGATAGAGATTCACCAATGTAAAGCCATGCCCACTGGGCGGAATTTCTCATGTGTTATTGTTGTAGGTTATAGAATTTGTGGGTTTAGGTTATGGAATTTATCGGAATAAATAAGATAGTGAAAAGAAAAAGATTGGTGGCCTTTTCCTTCGAATTGTATGTTGTCATGATATCCAGAATTTATAATGTGTGCGCCACTCACATTCAGTGCGATGGCCACGTGTTGACAAAAGCCGTTAAATAAAAAAGAAAGAAAATGTGGTATTGCCAGTGCGTAGTGAACAGCCAGAGTTCTGTAAATTACTGATAGTCAGATGCGTGTTTCCGTTGCGTATTATTCATATAGGAGGATAACTTGTAACTTAATTGTGAGTACTAGAGTTCATGTTACTCGATAAATAAGAATGAATCCACTCGCTTGGCAGACCACTCATCTTGCAGGCCTGACTGCTTGATGCCACAGTATGAGCAAGGCATGTGGGTGCCTCTCAATGTTAGGTGACTCACCCTATATATATATATATATATATATATATATATATATATATATATATATATATATATATATATATATATATGATGACTTTTGAATATTATTAAGGTAAATACATTGTTTGTTCTCTATCAAAATCTTTCATTTGCTAACTATGCCTATCAGTAGTTAGTGCCTTCAGTAATTAGAATCTTTTATTTAGCTAGCAGTATTGGAGCCCGCTGTATTGCAGTAGTTCGAGTAACGAAGATTTTTGTGAGGGAAGTGATTCATGAAAGGTATAGATTATTGTTAGTCAGGGCCATTCTTTTGTAGGGATTATTGAAAGTCAGATTATGTTGCGCTAAAAAAATATTGTGTGTCAGTTTAGTGATGGTCAGAATAAGTAAAGAGAGAAATGTCTGAGTACGCTCAGTTTTGCTCAGGTGTTTGAAAATCAAATAACTTAAGGGGTTTACCAGCACTGTCATTCATAAATTTTTCTAAGGGGAGGTTTCAGATTTAAACAAGACGATGTGAGTTCCGTGTAAAGGAAGGAGCGTGAGAATAAGTTGTAAACACAAATCATTTATAAAATCTAGTGAGTTGCTTGAAATCGTCAACGGTGTTTTGTAACAGATGACAAAGGAAGTGCTGGAGTTGGTCGCCTTGGTCGTGTCTTTCAAAATGGCAGAGACTGCAACTGGCAGTGTTGGCAACTCAGTTTCTAGCATGCACCTACACAATGCTTGAAATTTTCATAGGTCAGCTTGAATGCCCGTACAGAGGTTCAAATGGTTCAAATGGCTCTAAGCACTACGGGACTTAACATCTAAGTTCATCAGTCCCCTAGACTTAGAACTACTTAAACTTAACTAACCGAAGGCCATCACACACGTCCATGCCCGAGGCAGGATTTCGAACCTGCGGCCGTAGCAGCAGCTCGGTTCCGGACTGAAGCGCCTAGAATTTAGAATTAACCCGCACGGTAGCTCAGCGTGTTCGGTCAGAGAGTTGGCTGCTCTCTGTAATAATAATAATAAAAAAAAAGAAACTGAAGGAAGGGATCAACAACGGACTTCAACGAATGTCATGTGACGTTGTGACGTCCGCTACGAGCAAATACAAAGAACCATAACGAAAAAAAAAAAACGCTCGGCCACAGCAGACGGCCTAGTTTGTAATATATAGAGAAATAATAAGTAAACTACGCACTGCCCGTCACATCGTCACATGCTATAGTCTTTTGGATTTAGACGTTGTGATTAAGGGGCGGTTACGCGTGGAAAGATGTATGGCATCCTTTCGCTACAACTCTCTCTCCTTTGGATCTGCCATGAATACCATTTACATTGCTCTTCTTCTTGTTCTCACAGTCCTCTAAATTAATTTTTTTCTTTGTCTGTAACTTCTTTTGAGGTTTCCCTCATTTCCTTTCTTTTCTCGGTGCTGAAGCGACAATCAATAGATATTAATTTTTAAAATAATACGGAAAACGTCTGTCAAACCTTACTTTGGAGCTGAAGCAAGTAAATTGTACGAACTGTTTATCAGGTTTCGTCGTATTTCACGCGGTTTGAATTCCAGCAACTTTATTTGGCATATAAAGGGTGTTCAAAAAAAGTGTCGAATACTTTGAGAGGTGGTAGCATTCAGCGAAGCAAGAAAAATAATACCAATAAGCATGGGTCCGGAAATGCAAACTTTCTGAGATAAGTCCAATAAACATGGGTCTGGAAATGAAAACTTTATGCGTTAAACAAGTGGTGTTTGCAGGAGGTGTTCAACGTGGAGTCCATCCATGACAGTGTACCCCTCTGCCCTCTGGCATAAGGAATGACACACACTTTGAAGTATACTTGCTTGCCGTGCCTGCTGGCACGCATTGAAGACGCGACCCTACAGTGACTGCACATTGTTGATTGGCGTGGCGTAGACCAATTCCTTCAAGTGTCCCTACAACCAAAAGTCTATGGGATTGATGTCCGGGGAATGAGCAGGCCAAGGTGTACCTCATTCCCCCTCCCCACCAATCCAGCGGTCCTAAAATTTCTGCATCAGATGTTCGCGCACCGCACATTGTGACGAAAGTGTGCTGGTGCGTCATCATGCATGAACCACATTTGTATTCGTTGCTGCAATGGCACAGCCTCCAGCAAGGTTGGCAATACAGGAAATACATTAATGAGAAAGTCCAGATAATGCGCCCCGTTAACCTTTGTGGCAGCACATATGGCCCTATTAATCTATCGCCAAGTGCACCTGTCCATACGTTGATTGAGAGCGGCTGCTGATGCCCTCTTCCCTGAACTGCTTGGGGATTTACATATGCCCATACATGCTGGCTATGGAAATTCACAACACTGTCTCTTGTGAGCCCTGCCTCATCGGTAAATAAAATATTGGATGTGAACAGTGGATCTGCGTCACGCTTCTACAACAGCCATTGACAGAACCGCCGTCTGCCATGATGACCCGGTGGCTTAGGGCCTGAATGCGCTGGAGGTGATATGGGTGCAGCAATTATCCGTGAAGTACCCCCCACCCACCAGGTAAGAGAGTGAGAGAAGCCCTCTGCTGCTGCTAGTCATTGCACACTGGTCCCAGCGGTTTCTTCCCCCGAATGTAGCACGTGCTCCTCCACAACAGGCATGCTGACTGCGTGGGGTCATCCACTGTCAGTCTTCCGAGGCGCAAGGGTACCTGTGTCCCTTAGACACTATCGAAAAGTCTTTCAAACTGTCAAACTGCTTATCAGAGGGCACTCTGAGCTGTGGGTCTTTTTCAGCATAGAGGGCACAAGCTCGCAGGCTACATGCATTTGCTAAACCAAAGCAGAATATCATATCCGCCATTTCACTTGCCGAGTAGGAGGCTTCCTTTGCTAACAAGTGGTGGAAGAGAGATAGCGTAAATGTAGTACACCATTTGTAAGTGCAGACAGCGTAATAACAGTAAACATGTAAGTTCAAAAATGGTTCAAATGGCTCTGAGCACTATGGGACTTGTAAGTAGGCTGTTTAGGTTTTTTTATTGGTAACGCCACCTCTGTATGAAAATCACTGGCTGTGCTGTGTGCAGTCTGTGGCTGCTTTGCATTGTTGTAATACTCGCCATTGTAGTGTTAGGCAGCTGGCTGTGAACAGCGCGTAGCGTTGCGCAGTTGGAGGTGAGCCGCCAGCAGTGGTGGATGTGGGGAGAGAGATGGCGGAGTTTTGTAATTTGTCATGAACTGCTATATATATTATGACTATTAAGGTAAATACATTGTTTGTTCTCTATTAAAATCTTTCATTTGCTAACTATGCCTATCAGTAGTTAGTGCCTTCCGTAGTTTGAATCTTTTATTTAGCTGGCAGTAGTGGCGCTCGCTGTACTGCAGTAGTTCGAGTAACGAAGATTTTTGTGAGGTAAGCGATTTGTGAAATGCATAGGTTAATGTTAGTCAGGGCCATTCTTTTGTAGGGATTTCTGAAAGTCAGATTGCGTTGCGCTAAAAATATTGTGTGTCAGTTTAAGCACAGTCATGTATAATTGTTCAAAGGGTACGTTTCAGACTTAACATCTATGGTCATCAGTCCCCTAGAACTTAGAACTACTTAAACCTAACTAACCTAAGGACATCACACAACACCCAGTCATTACGAGGCAGAGAAAATCCCTGACCCCGCCGGGAATCGAACCCGGGAACCCGGGCGTGGGAAGCGAGAACGCTACCGCACGACCACGAGCTGCGGACAAACACGCAAGTGAATCAGCCTTTGGAAGAAGGTAAAACACCACGATACCTACCCAGGGTTGTCAGTAGCATACAATAAGGCACACAAAAACGATGAAAACTAATGTAGCCTACAACACGACTCGAACCACACAACTGACTGCAGACCACCTAATGGTATGTAGAGTACTGTCAGTAAGGCTCATAATATCCTACCGACACATCTGACTGAGCGCGAACGCGAATGCAACGATTGTGCTAATATCTGCAACCAAGCGTGGTGAAGCCCTTCCTACAATCAAGTGCTTATCTCGGAAAGTATGCGTTTCTGGACTCATGTTCATTGGACTATTTTTTCTTATTTTGATGAGTACTGTCATCTCTCAAATTATTTGACACTTTTTTGAACACACTGTAACTGTTACTTTTCGCTGCAATAAATGGAACTACTTACAAAACTGCTTGTTTTGTGCCCTAAACCATGGTCATGGCATGACGGAAAGCGCACCTTCTTGAAAGCCGTTTTTTCTTTACGTACAGAATCACTGTGCTGCCTTATCCTAGGTCCTCTGCAGACCTGTCCCCTGTGGACTTTTTTCTTTCCAAAGTTGAAAACCCCGTTGAAAGGTGCAACCCGGTGCTGGCTCGCAGCCTACACCTGCGAATAGCACCAAGGGGACCGCCAAGCTCAACTTCTCTGTTCAATGGACGGATTACCATCAACAGTGTCACACGCCCTCACTTCATGAGACACTGCGAAGAGGTGATCAGGAACTTTAAATTACCAATTCTCCTCCGCTTGCCGGCCGAATATGAACTTCTTTTATTTCATTGACTGGGAATCGAACCCAGCCCCCATCCCCTGAGGGCACGCGAGCATATTACCATTTTTTTATATGTTACCCCTTTTTCCCAAGGTGAAGAGTAGAGTGGTCAGTTTTGAGCCAGTGGGGTCGAAACCCAAGGCCTGGCCACAATGCCTCCGCCTTCCCATATCTGAACCACTCCCCTCTAGTTTTTTTAAAACTGGAAGCGGGTTAAGTAAACAAAATATCTTTATTTGTACAAGCATAAATGCAACAGAAAAGCCATCCTCCCGGCGGAAACAACATGAGACATTACACTCGAACAAGGCGAGCAAAAGTTTTTAGTAACAAGATGTGGAAAAAAATAATAACAATGATACTGAAGTAAGCTAAGAGGTGTGAGGCCGTAGACAAAGGGTAAAGAAGGTGGGGGGTATGATCAGATTTGTCGGCATCCCCCTGCCCGGTAAATGGGGTGCGGAGGCAGAGTGGACAGGGGTCAACATGCGAGGCTTTGCCACGGCGTTCCCGGCAGGGGGGGAGGGAGGAGGGGAAGTGTTGTCCGCGTGTGGCACCATCCAGCTGAGCGGGGATGGGGTGACGTAAAGCTTGCTTGAAGGTAATTGGCGAAGAAGGAGCAGTAGCGTGGTCAGTGCTCGACTTCACTGTGGGCAGTTTGTAAGTAATGCTGTAAGTCAAGGCGTGGTTTATCGCCATCATTATACAGGTAAGTGATCGTCCACTCCTTGATCCATATACACTACCGGCCATTAAAATTGCTACACCACGAAGATGACGTGCTACAGACGCGAAATTTAACCGACAGGAAGAAGATGCTGTGATATGCAAATGATTAGCTTTTCAGAGCATTCACACAAGGTTGGCGCCGGTGGCGACACCCACAACGTGCTGACATGAGAAAAGTTTCCAACCGATTTCTCACACACAAACAGCAGTTGACCGGCGTTGCCTGGTGAAACGTTGTTGTGATGCCTCGTGTAAGGAGGAGAAATGCGTACCATCACGTTTCCGACTTTGATAAAGGTCGGATTTTAGCCTATCGCGATTGCAGTTTATCGTATCGCGACATTGCTGCTCGCGTTGGTCGAGATCCAATGAGTGTTAGCAGAATCTGGAGTTAGTGGGTTCAGGTGGTTAATACGGAACGCAGTGCCGGAACCCAACGGCCTCGTATCACTAGCAGTCGAGATGACAGAAATCTTATCCGCATGGCTGTAACGGATCGTGCAGCCACGTCTCGATCCCTGAGTCAACAGATGGGGACGTTTGCAAGACAACAACCATCTGCACGAACAGTTCGACGACGTTTGCAGCAGCATGGACTATCAGCTCGGAGACCACGGCTGCGGTTACCCTTGACGCTGCATCACAGACAGAAGCGCCTGCGATGGTGTACTCAACGACGAACCTGGGCGCACGAATGGCAAAACGTCATTTTTTCGGATGAATCCAGGTTCTGTTTGCAGCATCATGTTGGTCGCATCCGTGTTGGCGACATCGTGGTGAACGCACATTGGAAGCGTGTATTCGTCATCGTCATACTGGCGTATCACCCGGTGTGATGGTATGAGGTGCCATTGGTTACACGTCTCGGTCACCTCTTGTTCGCATTGACGGCACTTTGAACAGTGGACGTTACATTTCAGATGTGTTACGACCCGTGGCTCTACCCTTCATTCGATCCCTGCGAAACCCTACATTTCAGCAGGATAATGCACGACCGCATGTTGCAGGTCCTGTACGCGTTTTTCTGGATGCAGAAAATGTTTGACTGCTGCCCTGGCCAGCACATTCTCCAGATCCATCACCATTTGAAAACGTCTGGTCAATGGTGGCCGAGCAACTGGCTCGTCACAATATGCCAGTCACTACTAGTGATGAACTGTGGTATCGTGTTGAAGCTGCATGGGCAGCTGTACCTGTACACGCCATCCAAGCTCTGTTTGACTCAATGCTCAGGTGTATCAAGGCCGTTTTTACCGCCAGAGGTGGTTGTTCTGGGTACTGATTTCTCAGGATTTATGCACCCGAATTGCGTGAAAATGTAATCTGATGTCAGTTCTAGTATAATATATTTGTCCAATGAATACCCGTTTATCACCTGCATTTCTTCTTGGTGTAGCAATTTTAATGGCCAGTAGTGTAATTGCATGAGTTTTGGTGGCGCGGAAATAAGTATCCTGAGGATGGATAAAAGTCCATTGGTCAATCGAATTTGGCGGAAGACGGAGGTAGCAGGCAAAGAACTGTCGACCCAGTTTCGAGACGTCACTGGTGGCAGCAAAAGTCAGCTGGTGGCCATCTTCATCCAGGAGGTGTCAAATTGAACAAAGCGGAGTGTCCAGTAGTCTGATGACGTGAAGGCGTTGATTTGGAAGAATTTTCTGCCACTTGGTACTATGTTGCCTGGAAGCTGGAGGTAAGGAAACGCTGGTGGATACAACTCCAAACCGTGGGCCACTGCGTCCTTGGATGTTTGAGTTCGCCGTTGTTGCCGGATATGCAACGAAGCAGTAGGGTGTAGAAGTCTTTGGTTTGAGGAAGACGCGTGCTCGATAAGTGATGTGGCCGACTGGTGGAGGCGGCGATATGGTCGCGGGTATAAGAATTTCTAGCAAGCTGCGAGTAAGGAAGGCAACTCCATTCCACTGCTTGTGCATGGAGGACATGTATAAAGACGCCGCTCGGAGTCGCACATTGATAATGCCCAGGCCCCCCGCTCTCGGGGAAGGGTGAGTATTTGGTAATAGACCTTAGAGTACTGGCAATAAGAAAGTATCCGAACGCGGCCGGGATTACCTGTGTGATGTTGACCAGTCTAGACGCCACATGTTGAGTGAGGTATTCGACTCGTTGTAATAAATCGAGTTGGCGGAGAAGATTTTGTCGCACAGCCGTGCGGATATTTTGGAGAGAACGCCGAAAATTCATGGCAGCGGAGTGGCGCACGGTGGAGGTGAAAATGATACCAAGGTATCGTAGTTTCTGTACGCACGGAAGAGGTGCTAAGTTGTCTTATGAGAGGCCATGTACAATGGGCATTGCCAAGGATTTAGCCACATTCACGTTACTGCCCGCTGCAGTTTCATACGTTGATATCAAATCAAGAACCATTTGTGTTTCATGCCGGTAGCGGACCAAGAGGAGGAGATTGTCCGCATACGCACGATACTGAAAAGTGTGCTCCCGCAAAGTGAGACCAGAAAGGTGAGTCGTCAGACTCCCGATAAGTGACTCCAGATTTATGGCATAGAGTAGTGTCGAAAGTGGGCAACCCTGCCTTATGGAGCGCCGGATGGTCACTGGTCCTGCCACATGGCCATTGAGCTGCACCACCGCCGGATGATGTCGATAAAGGAGGGAGGAAAACCCATTTGGCTCATTCCTGAGAACAGAAAACGGTGCTGCGCCTTGTCGAATGCGCTGTCAAAATCAATGGCAGCCATCGTGACGCGGAATACGTACGCCGCTGCCAGTGCAATTAAACCACGACATTCTCCTGAGGCCGTTTGTATATTAACTGAGCC
Organism: Schistocerca nitens; assembly: GCF_023898315.1. Lineage (NCBI taxonomy): Eukaryota > Metazoa > Arthropoda > Insecta > Orthoptera > Acrididae > Schistocerca > Schistocerca nitens. The sequence continues at coordinate 891,224,462 of NC_064617.1, forward strand.
ATCCGGAGTTGTCTGTTCTGAGGATGGAATGCCTAGGCAGTATCTTGCAGCAACCCGTCGACAGGAGTCGTGCAAAAATTTTATAGTCTGCGTTAAGCAGAGTTAGGGGATGGTAATGTGCTGTGTCGGTTTGTGGATCGGTATGATAATTCCGGTGACAAAGGACGGCGGTACGGCGTTCTCAATCGCCAACAGTTCATGAAACATTGTCCACCGAGACGCCATTAGCTCAAGGAAGGCACGATAAAATTCTATCGGCAATCCGTCGACGCCAGGTGACTTATTCAGAGAATCTTTGTTGATTGCATCGTGGACTACGTCGCACGTAACCAGCTCCCTCAGCTCTTCCGCCGCGTCGCTGGTGAGGGTGCGAGTTACGTTTGGTAACACAAATTCCTCAGTGCGGTTGTTGATAGCCTCCTCCTCGTACATTGTGCGGTAGTGGTCTACAAAGGCATTGACGATTTCGGCCTGGCAAGTGACGCGCTGGATGCGACAGGTGGATACCTCGGTGTTGTTGTTGGTGTTTACTATCGAAGGTGGTATGATGCATGGTTGGATGTTACTGTCCACCGAACCTTGATGTCGGGTCTGTGCCATTGCCCCCTGCAGTCTACGGCGTGTCAACGTTTCAATTTGTGGCTCAATCCTGCTGTGTTCCCTCTGGGTTTCAGGGGTGGGTGGCTGGGCATCCAGGTAGTCGGTAGTGAGCCGGTGCAACGCAGCTACTTCCTTACCATACTGAATCAAGGTACATCGAATGGCAGGTTTGGAACATTCCAGCCACCAAGTCAAAGTTGTGAAGTACTTAGGTAAGCTACATTCACAGGTGGCCCATGTGTCGGCAGTGTGTTGAAGACATTCGGGATCGTGAAGATGGGAGGTGTTTTGCACCCACGATGAACGTCTGCACCAGATCTCTTGTTGCGGGTGGAGGATGTTGCAGATGTAGGCACAGTGGTCCAAAGAGGCCAAGGACCAAAGTTCTGCACCTTGAAGTGCAGATGTGAGTTCTCCAAAGACGTAAATCCTGTCAAGGAGGTTCGCGGAGTGACTCATCTGGTAAGTTTCTCCAGGTGCGTCGCTGTGTCGAACTTCCCCAGCGTTGTGGAGCAATAGATCACACACGACAAGACTCACTTCGTGACAGGTGTTTTAGTGGAGCGTTTGATCATTAGGATGCAGGACACAATTAAAATCACCCACAAGCAAGTAATGATAATGCGCCCAAGAAAAAAAGGGGCGATTTCTTCTGAATAGGAGTGTGCTCTGTCGGGGCTAAAGGTGGATCTTGACGGAGCGTATATGTTTACAATACGTGTCCCCATGATGGTCACTGCCAAGCCTCTGGCGGACGGAAGGTATATGACAGCAGCATAGCAACCACCGGAATGTCTTCTCGGGCGTAGATGGCTACGGCGCGTCGCAGATTGTCACGAGGGGAAGGATAAGTGTTTTATCCCACGACGTCCGGAAGTATGGCCAAGTGTACTTCCTGTAGTAGTGCGACGTCGACGTCCGATGCCCACATCATCTCTCGCAGCAATTGAATTTTCACGCGGGAGCTAATGTTGTTAGTGTTGATCGTTGCTATTCGGTACGTTTAGAGTTGTGCCCCGCCGTGGACGGCAACTCCATTACTGGAGGGTGAAGAGGGGCGAGGCAGCAGCGAGACATACCATGAGCCACATGATGGCATTATCGGCGGCGTAACTAGGTCTCCGTCTGCGGTAACTCCGTCCCCAGCGAGTGGTTCGGACCATCGTCGACGTCGTCACTCCTCGCGATAGAGGGTGCTGTCGTTGTGACGTTCGACCTCGTCTGTAGAAGTGGAGGACGTCTCGGTGGCAGTCAAAGCAGTGAAGTCCATAGTTTCAGGTGCTCCTGGGCAAGCCGGCAGAGTAGGCACCAGGACAGCCAGAGCCGGCGTCGCGTTGTCGTCATTCTTGTCGTTGTGCAGGTTCTCCGAGGCCTCGTCGGGACGGAAGGCCTCTAGAGCCTGAGGGGGAGGTGAGCTGTCTCGTTCCAAGACAGTAAGGCCCTTCCTCTTGCGCCTTTTAGGTGAACGTTGTTTGCGTGTTCGTTCCTCTGTGTCGGAAGACGGGAGGGAGTCGCGGCGATCTGGGAGGAAGGTCGTCGCGGGGACGATAAGGGACGTCTATTTCATCGGTCGGGGGCAGATTGGAAGTCGTCGGTGTTAGTACTGGCGCCGGAGAAGCGTCAGGTTGTGAGCGTGACGCGTCGGCTCGGCAGTATCGGTAGCATCTCACCGGTTAAAATGGCTCTGCGCACTCTGGGACTTAACATCTGAGGTCATCAGTCCCCTAGACTTAGAACTGCTTGAACCTAACTAACCTAAGGACAGTACACACATCAATGCCCGAGGCAGGATTCGAACCTGCGATCGTAGCAGCAGAGCCGTTCCGGACTGAAGCATCTCACCGGGAGATGGTCCGACGGACGGCGGTCGGCGGGAGGAGAAGAGAGCGCCGAAGCGTAGGTGAGGGTAAAAACCGTAGTCAGAGTTGGAGGCGCCACAGTAGCGGCTGGCAGTTGTTGGGTGATTCGTCAGTGAAGATACTCGGACCTGAGGTGGCCTTTTTGGAACAGCTCTTGGGTTGGCCGTCATATATAACGACCGCGCGGCAACCGCTGATTTGCAGGTAAGACGGCACGTGGCAACGGAGAACGATGGTGATCTGTCGTACACCTTTAAGAAGGTTCAAAATGGCTCTGAGCACTATGGGACTTAACATCTGAGGTCATCAGTCCCCTAGAACTTAGAACTACTTAAACCTAACTAACCTAAGGAGATCACACACATCGATGCCCGAGGCAGGATTAGAACCTACGACCGTAGCAGTCGCGCGGCTCCGGACTGAAGCGCCTAGAACCGCTCGGCCCCTTAAGAAGGGTACGTTTGGAATTGCGCACAGCGTTCGGCAGTGTGGCCATGTACAGTGGCATAGGGCGGTAAGCCGCGATAACATCTTTCGCCGGGAGATCGAATGGTAGTTACAAAACTAGAATGGTTCGCATTCCCAAGCCAGCGATATCGACAGTGACCGCACCTGCATTTCCGTCGGCGTAGCAAAAGGGCAGTCCGTGTTTAGTATCACGAAGTATTCTTTCTCACAGTCATTGGCGATTTTGAGTACACCGTACTACTTAATATGGACAAATGGATGCCCAAAATGTCGGAAGCTGGGCTATTAGCTATGTCACGTAGAAGCGTTCCACTTTCAAGGGTTTTGGTCGGGTGTGGTCGTTGCAGAAGGTGAATCGTAGTGTTGCTTTTTGAAAACGGTTGGCCATGGTTCTAGTACACGTAAGCGACACAACTGACGGCTGCTGAAAGTAAGCAACAGCGAGCGCGCCCGCTCCGCAGGTGGAAACAACAGCACGTCCGCACTGCACGGCCTCGACAGCCGGACTACTACTCGTCCTGGGAGTTACGTTGGGTATTCGCCTTTGGAAAAGTAATTACTACAGACAATATACACTCATGTTATTCTTAGTTTTCTCCAGGCGTATTTTATGACGAAATAAATCTCGGGTGAACAGCCTGGTATGAGTGTGCATAGGACACAATATTTCGGTAATCGACCACGTTGCCATCATCGGGTGCGCTGATGTACTGACCAGCGGTGGGCCGGCGCCATGTATATATAGGACAATCCCCCTCCCGCTCCTCCCTCAGGCTATTATTCCGTTTTGTTGGGCCTTATACGGAAAAATTGGACGCATTTTACGTAAACACCAAGTGAAAACCATCTTCCGTCCTCCAAGCAAAACCAAGGGCCTTCTTGGTAGTGTCAAGGACAACCTTGGTCTACGTAAATCAGGGGTTTATCGGATACTTTGCCAATGCGGGAGTGTATACATAGGGCAGACCATTCGTACCACTGAGGACCGATGCCGAGAACATCAACGACACACTAGTCTGCAACAGCTCAGTAAGTCGGCAATCGCTGAGCATTGCCTGTCGGAACTCCACAGCATTGATTATGAGCAAACCAAAGTCCTGACACAGACTTCCAAATACTGGGACTGTGTCATCAAAGAAGCCATAGAGATCAGAGTAAGGGAGCCACAACTAAATCGTGACAGCGGTTACATTCTTAGCAAGGCATGGGAACCCGCGATCACCCGGACTAAGAAGAGAAAGGATATTTCCCAGAGTGTACCGACTTCGGAGGAGGAGGGGACGATAACGAGAGCGGTGCCGGCAGACCCTCCTGAACGAGAAGACCTAAGACGCAGCGCCCAGACGGCGGGAGAACGGACGCTGTACCTGGACCGCGCGCGGGGCGCGGACCGCACCGACTCATAGGAAGCGCCTGAGGGAGGAGCGGGTGGGGGACTGTCCTATATATACATGGCGCCGGCCCACCGCCGGTCAGTGCATCAGAGCACCTGATGATGACAACGTGGTCGATTGCCGCAATATTGTTCCATGCACACTCATACCAGGCTGTTCACCTGAGATTTATTTCGTCAATACACACTTAGTTTAATTGTGGCGATAGAAAGAGCCTGCAGTTTCCGTGAATTGTTTCGGAGATTACATTTCACGACAACTTACGAATAAAAAATGTTACAGTTTTACCGTGAGCTGCCAGATAACACTGGCAACTGTAATATCTGTTCTTCGTGTTTGTGAATGTATATGCACATTGTACAGCTTTACGTTTTCTTACTGTTAATAACGTTTCACATTTCAGAATCACACGACTGTCTTACGGCATTGCTGTCTCTGCCGTTCAAGCTATTAACTTAACAAATTAATGGCATTACAGTACTTTTAGGGTAGCTGAATATTGACAGTCACGATATACCCAGTAAACAGCACAAGAAATTTGCGTCTAACTTAACCAATGATGGATACGAACTTAAAGTTTGCATATTGTGATTGATCAGGTGAAAAAATTAATTATTAACTGTGATCTCTAGCTCAACAAGTACTGGTTGGGGAAAATTGGTTAAACTGCAGACACTTCAGCTCCTCATCCGTGATTGGCTGGCGTTTTGTGAGCGTAACTCTAAAACTGTGCATTTCTGACGTGCAGTTAATTACAAAACATTGCTGTATCCAAGACAACCGACACTGTTCTACCGTTTATAATTAGGGTGTTTCTCCCGACCCCCAATACTCTGTATGAACTAATGGAAATTTATTGTAACAAGTGATGTGCTGTTAACGTAACACAGAGCTGACTGTCATATACACCAATGAAAAAAAAATCGCAACACCCAAAAAGAAGTTTACAGTAATGAAATTTCGGGAATACTGTTATCTAGGTAATATATCCAAGTGATTAACGTTGCAAGATCACAGATTAATGTAAGCGCGAGATAAGCCCTTGCTATTGTGAAACGTTGGTACGAGGGCAGTTCAATAAGTAATGCAACACATTTTTTTTCTCGGCCAATTTTGGTTGAAAAACCGGAAATTTCTTGTGGAATATTTTCAAACATTCCCGCTTCGTCTCGTATAGTTTCATTGACTTCCGACAGGTGGCAGCGCTGTACGGGGCTGTTAAAATGGCGTCTGTAACGGATGTGCGTTGCAAACAACGGGCAGTGATCGAGTTTCTTTTGGCGGAAAACCAGGGCATCTCAGATATTCATAGGCGCTTGCAGAATGTCTACGGTGATCTGGCAGTGGACAAAAGTACGGTGAGTCGTTGGGCAAAGCGTGTGTCATCATCGCCGCAAGGTCAAGCAAGACTGTCTGATCTCCCGCGTGCGGGCCGGCCGTGCACAGCTGTGACTCCTGCAATGGCGGAGCGTGCGAACACACTCGTTCGAGATGATCGACGGATCACCATCAAACAACTCAGTGCTCAACTTGACATCTCTGTTGGTAGTGCTGTCACAATTGTTCACCAGTTGGGATATTCAAAGGTTTGTTCCTGCTGGGTCCCTCGTTGTCTAACCGAACACCATAAAGAGGAAAGGAGAACCATCTGCGCGGAATTGCTTGCTCGTCATGTGGCTGAGGGTACAATTTCTTGTCAAAGATTGTTACAGGCGATGAAACATGGGTTCATCACTTCGAACCTGAAACAAAACGGCAATCAATGGAGTGGCGCCACACCCACTCCCCTACCAAGAAAAAGTTTAAAGCCATACCCTCAGCCGGTAAAGTCATGGTTACAGTCTTCTGGGACGCTGAAGGGGTTATTCTGTTCGATGTCCTTCCCCATGGTCAAACGATCAACTCTGAAGTGTATTGTGCTACTCTTCAGAAATTGAAGAAACGACTTCAGCGTGTTCGTAGGCACAAAAATCTGAACGAACTTCTCCTTCTTCATGACAACGCAAGACCTCACACAAGTCTTCGCACCCGAGAGGAGCTCACAAACCTTCAGTGGACTGTTCTTCCTCATGCACCCTACAGCCCCGATCTCGCACCGTCGGATTTCCATATGTTTGGCCCAATGAAGGACGCAATCCGTAGGAGGCACTACGCGGATGATGAAGAAGTTATTGATGCAGTACGACGTTGACTCCGACATCGAACAGTGGAATGGTACCGTGCAGGCATACAGGCCCTCATTTCAAGGTGGCGTAAGGCCGTAGCATTGAATGGAGATTACGTTGAAAAATAGTGTTGTGTAGCTAAAAGATTGGGGAATAACCTGGTGTATTTCAATGCTGAATAAAACAACCCCTGTTTCAGAAAAAAAATGTGTTGCATTACTTATTGAACTGCCCTCGTACATTAATAACCGATGTAGTTGCTAAAATATCGAATGCAAGCATGCAAACGTGAATGCATTGTGTCGTACAGCTTCCGGATGTAAATTTGTGGGATGGAGTTCTATGCCTGTTGCACTTGGTCGGTCAATACGGGGACGATTAATGCGGTTTGTGGATGACGCTGGAGCTGTCTTTCGATGATGTCCCATACTCGTGTGTGCTCGAACGGGGACAGATCTGGTGATCGAGCAGGCCAAGGAAACATGTCGACACTCTGTAGAGCACGTTAGGTTACAACAGCGGGATGTGAGACAGCATTTGCCTGCGGGAAAACACCCCCTGGACTGCTGTTCATGAATGTCAGTACAACAGGTCGAATCACCAGACTGACGTACAAAATTGCAGTTTGGATGCATGGGATAACCACGAGATTGCTCCTACTCCAGGTGTAGGTCCTGTGTGTTTAGCATTAGCATGCAGAGCAACACACGGCCATCACTAGCACCGAGGCAGAACCCGTTTCCATCAGAAAACACAACAGACCTCCACCGTGCTCTCCAATGAACTCTCGCTTGACGCTACTGAAGGTGCAGATGGCTGTGTTTGGGGTCGGTGGAATGCAAGCTATAGTACGTCTGGCTCGGAGCTGTCCTTGAAGTAACCGATTTGTAACATTTCGTTGTGTCACTATGGTACCAACTGTTGCTCAAATTACTGCTGCATCTGCAGTACGATGCGCCAGAGCCATACGCCGAACACGATAGTCTTCCCTCTCGGTAGTTCCATATGGCCGTCCGGAGCCCAGTCTTCTTGCGACCGTACATTCTCACGACCACCGCTGCCAACAATCATGTACAGTGGCTGCATTCCTGCCAAGCCTTTGTGCAGTATCGCAGAAGGAATATCCAGCTTTTCGTAGCCCTATTACAAGACCTCGTTCAGACTTGTGAAGTGTTGATAGTGTTGTCTTTGCCGCCTTAAAGGCATTCTTGACTAACATCAACTCACCACGTCTAGTCTCAAAGGTAACATGCTCAGGACTCTTACATCGTGTATTTAAAGCAAACCTGATGCGCATCCTCATAGTGGCGCTATTAGCAGCTGTCTTATGCGACTGGTCCGAAATTGTAATAGGCATCATCTTTCAGATGTGGAAACACGCCTACAGACGTTTGTTTATATCTCGCAGCTCCTTCCTGGTGTTGTTATTTTTTCTGTCGGTGTGTGTATACAAAATGCCAATAAAATTAAATAAAAGTGTTAAATAAATGTCAGACTGTGGGCTTGAGCTTTCCGCTGGAGTCATCCATCCCTGTGAGCCTCTCGCCTTGGGTCACTGGCGGCCAGCGGGTTATCGACCGCAGGGTCAGGGACGTCTCAGCTGGACACACAGATAATGACGAGTCCTGCATTCGCCGTGTTGTGTCACACACGATCAGTGCTCTGCGGGTTGTCGAGTGCGTGTTATTTTGTCTACCAAAGAGTCTCTGTAAGTACTGCGATTTTTCACACGTTTATTTTCCGTGATTTTTATTTAAAATTCGATTCTCGGCGGGGTCAGGGATTTTCTCTGCCTCGTGATGACTGGGTGTTGTGTGATGTCCTTAGGTTAGTTAGGTTTAAGTAGTTCTAAGTTCTAGGGGACTGATGACCATAGATGTTAAGTCCCATAGTGCTCAGAGCCATTTGAACCATTTATTTAAAACTCGTGTTTATATTTGGAGAAAAGAGCTAGCGACAGTGGAATGTGGCCACTCGCATTCAAATATGCACACAGTGCCTAGACGAAAGTATACAACAAAAAATGGTTCAAATGGCCCTGAGCACTATGGGACTTAACTGCTGAGGTCATCAGTCCCCTAGAACTTAGAACTACTTAACCCTAACTAACCTAAGGACATCACACACATCCATGCCCGAGGCAGGATTCGAACCTGCGACCGCAGCGGTTGCGCGGTTCCAGACTGTAGCGCCTAGAACCGCTCGACCACCCCGGCCGGCTACAACAACAAAGCGTAAATGAAAAATATGAAAGAGTTAAAAGAAAGGTGTCGAATATTTTGAGAGATGGGAGTAACCACCAAATCAAGAAAAGAGTCCAGTAAATGTGGGCTCTAAAATGCACACTTCGGTACTGCGAAACAATCTCTCTCTCCGTTAGCACTTTGCTTTCCAAAACTTGGGAGGAGGTAGTATGGACCAAAATAAGAAAAAATCTGCAGCAAACATAGGTTCCAAAATACATACCTTAAGAGCTATGAGCAGTTGTTTATCTTCGCTAGTGTGAAACACACCTCTTCTATTGCTTTCTTCTTCTTTCGATTGATACTACCACGTCTCAAAATACTCGACTTTTTTTTAACATCCTGTGTTTCAGTCCGAAATCGATACATTTGACAGTCGGAGAACTAGCTATAGTTCTGCTTTATTTTCTTTCCTTTTTTTTCGAATGAACGAAAGGAGCGGTTAGAAGCTACGTATAAGAGTACTATCGTGCTGAATTTGGCAGGCATAGCTTAGCTGGTTGGAGTATGTTACGGCATAATCTTACTTGCTATCTCCGTCAGTGGCGTGACGTTATACAGGGTGTTACAAAAAGGTACGGCCAAACTTTCAGGAAACATTCCTTACACACAAAGAAAGAAAATATGTTATGTGGACATGTGTCCGGAAACGCTTAATTTCCATGTTACAGCTCATTTTAGTTCTTCCACCTACGCTCAATGGAGCACGTTATCATGATTTCATACGGGATACTCTACCTGTGCTGCTAGAACATGTGCCTTTACAAGTACGACACAACATGTGGTTCATGCACGATGGAGCTCCTGCACATTTAAGTCGAAGTGTTCGTACGCTTCTCAACAACAGATTCGGTGACCGATGGATTGGTAGAGGCGGACCAATTCCATGGCCTCCACGCTCTCCTGACCTCAACCCTCTTGACTTTCATTTATGGGGGCATTTGAAAGCTCTTGTCTCCGCAACTCCGGTACCAAATGTAGAGACTCTTCGTGCTCGTATTGTGGACGGCTGTGATACAATACGCCATTCTCCAGGGCTGCATCAGCGCATCAGGGATTCCATGCGACGGAGGGTGGATGCATGTATCCTCGCTAACGGAGGACATTTTGAACATTTCCTGTAACAAAGTGTTTGAAGTCACGCTGGTACGTTCTGTTGCTGGGTGTTTCCATTCCATGATTAATGCGATTTGAAGAGAAGTAATAAAATGAGCTCTAACATGGAAAGTAAGCGTTTCCGGACACATGTCCACATAACATATTTTCTTCCTTTGTGTGTGAGGAACGTTTCCTGAAAGTTTGGCCGTACCTTTTTGTAACATCCTGTATAGGGTGTCCCAGGAGGAGTGGTCAATATTCAAGGATATGATGGGAACAATGATTTGAAGCAAAAAACTTCATATAGACGTATACCCCATTCCGAATGGTTTCCGAAATAGGACACATTTAATTTATATTATTATTTATTTTCTGTATTATTCAATACATTGTCAGGTTTACGGAAGCACACATGTGCAATAGTTAGTAAACACTACAATATGCGTTTTGCAAAATCTCAGTTGAAAAATATGCTTGTTAACACATTCACCTCTAAGCATCATCATACACATGGCGCTACAGCTCTTGTACAATTCACAATAAATGTTCGAATATTTCACCGTCAACTTCGATGCTTTTGTGCGCTCTTTGGAGAACATGTTGTGCCGCGTGGGATTAGCCGAGCGGTCTAAGCCGTTACAGTCATTGACTGAGCGGCTGGTCCCGGCGGAGGTTCGAGTCCTTCCTTGGGCATGGGTGTGTGGGTTTGTTCTTAGGATATTTTAGGTTAAATAGTGTGTAAGCTTAGGGACTGATGACCTTAGCATTTCAGTCCCATAAGATTTCACACACATTTTAACATAACATATTGTGTTGCTTGTGTGAGTGCATCTGCACTTTCTCTAATGAGGGCAGCAGCGTCCATGTCGCACTCCACTAGCCCAGATAAATGTAAATATCGTGTGACTAGGGCCTCCCATCGGGTAGACCGTTCGCCGGGTGCAAGTCTTTCGATTTGACGCCACTTCGGCGACTTGCTTGTTGATGGGGATGAAATGACGTCCCCGAGTGGAGAAAATCTCCAACCTAGCCGGGAATCGAACCCGGGCCCTTAGGATTGACATTCTGTCGCGCTGACCACTCAACTACGGGGGGCGGACACTAGCCCAGATCAAATGTACATTAAATGGGTTCTGTCTCGGAAAACATTCGGAAAAGTGTATACTTCAAATGAGCGTTGCTGTCACATCCCTGAATGTTAACCATTCTTTCTCGGACAAGATGTATAGTCAGTGCCACAGGAAGAGGACGAATAAGGTCTGCCTTTCACTTTGGTGTTGTTTTCCATCTGCAGTCGGTTATGGTACACTATACTGGGTTTTCTTGTTGTATAGTGTTTCTGGGGAGTAGCTCTAGCCAGAAAATGTTCCGGATCGAAAGGCTAAAAGCGATTAAAAAAGGTTTTAGAATATGGAGGCGTGTCTGTCCTGCCACCCAACAGGGTCACTTATCAGTAAAACCCTGCATTTGTGTAGAACCGATGTCTGAAGGTTAACCAATCAGACGACTGCATAAGCACAGGCACGTGGTCGATATTTCATCATCCACCTTCACTCTGTTATCTACAATCAACTTTCTGTACCGAAATACATATCTAGCTACGAAGCCCATATTTCTGTTGCTTCATTTGATAGTGTCGTCACTGTGGTCTTTGATATTTTACTACTGTAGTAGGGACATACCGGAAATGGCATAATACGACCACACGTTGCTCTTCTCAAGTGTATATACTGTATCGTTCCGCTGTGTTTCAATCATTTTGCTGAAACTCCACATTAACACTCAGATGACGAACAAAGTAACAACGTACGACAACACAGCATCTTATGTTTTGGCAAATATGACTCTGTAAATATTGTTTTTGTTAACTTACGAAGGGCGTTCAATAAGTAATGCAACATTCTTTTCTGAAAGCAGGTCGGTTTTAATATATTGAAAACTCCGCTTCAGTTGCGAAAATTTTCTGGTCTTTGCCCAGGTTTCAGCTAGAATAATCTTTCCTTCTTCACAAGCATAAAATTACTATAACATGCCAACGTAGTTGCCTCTGCCAACCGACAGCGTGGTGAAGTGATGCCGGGGCTGGACTTCAGTTAAGTAGTTTTAATTCGGCGTGGTACCATGGTACTATAGGTTTTAATTTTTAATGTTGACTGTGCCTTACTCTGGCATGTTATAGTAATTTTATGCTTCTGAAGAAGGCTAGATCATTCTAGCCGAAACCTGGGTAAAGACCAGAAAATTTTCGCATCTGAGGCGGATTTTTCAATATATTAGTCTACCACAGTTGCTGACGGTGCTGCAACACGCTAAAAATTCTCTGGTCGGTTTTAATCGGGCTTCTAACACACCATATCATTCCCCACTCTTATGGCTACAAAACACTGTTTTTCAACGTAATTGCCGTTCTATGCCTAACGATGCCTTAGTGGGGAGGGGGGGGGGGGGCTGTATGCCTTCATGGCACCACTCTGCTGGCTGACGTGCCGGCCGCTGTGACCGAGCGGTTCCTATCCTAACCTAACCTAACCTAACCTGGCGCTTCAGTCCGGAACCGAGCTGGTGCTACGGTCGCAGGTTCGAATCCTGACTCGGGCATGGATGTGTGTGATGTCCTTAGGTAAGTTAGGTTTAAGTAGTTCTAAGTCTGGGGGACTGATGACCTCAGATGTTAAGTCCCATAGTGCTTTGAGCCATTTGATTTTTGACTTTGCTAGCTGACGTCAGAGCCAACGACTTGCTGCATCAAGAACCTCCACATTACCCAGGTACTGCTTCCCGGAGAGCATTGGACCAAATAGATGGAAGGTGAGAGAGGAGAGGTGGTGTGGCGCCACTCTATGGATTGCCGTTACGTTTCGATTCAAAGTGACAGACTCATGTTTCATCGCCTGTGACGACGTTCGGAAAAAAAACTGTCAGGATTAGCCTTCAAACGCGCAAGCAATTACACGCAGATGGTCCTTCGTTGCTCTTTACGGTCTGCTGTTAGGCAGCGAGGAACCCAGCGAGCACACACCTTTGAGTACCCCAACTGATGGTCGAGTGCGTCAGGACTGCCCACAGAGACGTCCAGTTCAGAAGCGAGGTGTTTGTTTGCGATCCGTCGATCACCTCGAATGAGAGTGTCCTCACGTTCCAACAACGCAGGATTCACACATCTGTGTGTGGCCCGCCAGCCCAGAAGAGCATGGGAGGTCTACACGCGTAGTGTGTTTGGGTGGCGTCTTTAATTAGTAATCAAAACGTCCTCAGTTCCGGATTCGAAATCCGACACTGCTTGAGTTTTGATTAATAATGAGCATAGCGGCCGAAGATCGGCGTAAGAAATCACCATCATTCTGCCAATGGCCTTGTCAAAAAGGTTCAGAGCACTCTTTAGAACTTGGGATGGGAAACTGCCCCTAAAGGCGGAAGAATCAGCAATGATCAACGGCATGAGAATGCAGAAGACAATGGAAACAATTGCATTAAAGACACATAACTAGTATCCACAGGACATGTGGCCTGTAATTGAAAAAAGTGTCATGATGGTCTCTCCATTAGCAAAAGATTCTGGAATAGTCCCCCGTTCGGATCCCCGGGAGGGGACTGCCAAGGAGGAGGTGCCCATGAGAAAAAGACTGAATAACCACCGAAAGGATAACGATCTATGAGTCAGGGCGTGGAATGTCAGAAGCTTGAGTGTGGTAGGGAAGCTAGAAAATCTGAAAAGAGAAATGCAAAAGCTCAATCTACATATAGTAAGGGTCAATGAAGTGAAATGGAAAGAAGGCGTGGATTTATGGTGAGATAAGTATAGGGTAGTATCAACAGCAGCAGAAAATGGTATAACGGGAGTAGGATTCGATATGAATAGAAAGCTAGGGCAAAGAGTGTGTTACAGTGAACAGTTCAGTGATAAGACTGTTCTTGTCAGAATCGACAGCAAACCAACGCCGACAACTATAGTTCAGGCATACATGCCGACCTCGCAAGGTGAAGATGAAGAGATAGAGAAGGTATATGACGATGCGGAAAGGGTAATACAGTACATAAAGGGAGATAAAAATCTAGTAGTCGTGGGGGACTGGAATGCAGTTATAGGGGAGGGAGTAGAAGAAAAATGTCACGGGAGACTGTGGGCTTTGGACAAGGAATGAGAGAGGGCTAAGACTAATTGAGTTCTGTAATAAATTTGAGCTAGTAATAGCGAATACTCTGTTCAGGAATCACAAGAGGAGGAGGTATACTTGGAAAAGAACAGGTGATACAGGAAGATATCAGTTAGATTACATAGTGGTCAGACAGAGATTCCGAAATAAGATACTGGATTTTAAGACGTACCCAGGAGCAGATATTGACTCAGGTCACAATGTAGTAGTGATGAACATTAGGCTGAAGTTTAATAGATTAGTCACGCAGAATCAACACCCAAACAAGTGGGATACCGAATTGCTAAGGAATGACAAGATACGCCTGAAGGTCTCTAAAACAGCAATAACGAATATCTCAGTAGGCAGTATAGTAGAAGAGGAGTGGACATCTCTAAAAAGGGCAATCACAGAAGTTGGAAAGGAAAACATAGGTACAAAGGAGGTAACTGCAAAGAAAGGAGCGGTAACAGAATAAATACTTCAGTTGATCGACGGAAGAAGGAAGTACAAAAATGTTCAGGGAAATTCGGGAATACAGAAATACAAGTGGCTGAGGACAACGAACCTAAGATGAAATGGCTTCTTAAAAAAATGTGAAGAAATCTAAAAAGAAATGATTGTCGTAAGAACTGACTCAGCATACACGAAAGTCAAAACAACTTTCTCTCACATAAAAAGCAAGGGTGGTAACATTAAGAGCGCAACAGGAATTCCACTGCTAAATGCAGAGGAGAGAGCGAATAGGTGGAAAGGGCACACTGAAGGCGTCTATAAAGGGGAAGATTTGTCTGATGTGATAGAATAAGGAACAGGGGTCGATTTAGAAGAGATAGGGGATCCAGTATTAGAATCAGAAATTAAGGAGCTTTGGAGGGAGTAGGGATAGATAACATTCCATAAGAATTTCTAAAATCATTGGGAGGAGTGGCAACAAAGCGGCTATTCACGTTGTAGTCTGGGGTCACACCATCTGACTTTCGGAAAAATATCATCCACACAATTCCGAAGAGTGCAAGAGCTGACAAGTGCGAGAATTATCGCACAGTCAGCTTAAAAGCTTATGCATCCAAGTCTCTGACAAGAAGAATATTGATAGTGACCGGGCCAAATGTCTCACGAAATAAGCGTCAAAAGAAAAAACTACAAAGAACGAAACTCGTCTAGCTTGAAGGGGGAAACCAGATGGCGCTATGGTCGGCCCGCTATGGCGCTGCCATAGGTCAAACGGATATCAACTGCGTTTTTTTTAAATAAGAACCCCCATTTTTTATTACATATTCGTGTAGTACGTAAAGAAATGTGAATGCTTTAGTTGTACCACTTTTTTCGCTTTTTGATAGATGGCGCTGTAATAGTCACAAACATATGGCTCACAATTTTAGACGAACATTTGGTAACAGGTAGGTTCTTTTAAATTAAAATACAGAACGTAGGTACGTTTGAACATTTTATTTCGGTTGTTCCAATGTGATACATGTACCTCTGTGAACTTATCATTTCTGAGAACGCATGCTGTTACAGCGAGATTACCTGTAAATACCACATTAATGCAATAAATGCTGAAAATGATGTCCGTCGACCTTTCCCCCTTCAAGCTAGACAAGTTTCGTTCTTTGTAGTTTTTTCGTTTGACGCTTATTTCGTGAGATATTTGGCCCGGTCACGATCAATGGACCACCCTGTACATAAAAATGAGAATGTGTTAGATGACGATCAGTTTGGCCTTAGAATAGGTAAAGGCACCAGGAGGCTATTCTGACGTTGCAGTTGATAATGGAGGCAAGACTATAGAAAAAACAAGACACGTTCATAGGATCTGTCGACCTGGAAAAAGCGTTCGACGATGTAAAATGGTGCAATATGTTCGAAATTCTGAGAAAAATAGCGGTAAGCTATAGGGAGAGAAGGGTAATATACAATATGCATGAGAGGCAAGTGGGAAAATAAAAGTGACGACCAAGAACGAAGCATTCCGATCAAAAAGGGTGTACGACATGGATGTAGTCCATCCCTTCTACTGTTCAATCTGTTCATCGAAGAAGCAATGATGGAATTAAAAGTAAGGTTCAGGAATGTAATTGCAAATCATAGTGAAATCAATGATGCGATTCGCTGCCGACATTCCTATCGTGAGTAAAAGTGAATAAGAATTACATGATCTGCCGAATGGAATGAAGGATCCAATGAGTACAGAATATGGACTGAGTGTAAATCGAAGAAAGACGAAAGTAATGAGAAGTATCAGAAATGAGGAAAGCGAAAAACTTAACATCAGGATTCATGGTCATTAAGTAGATGAAGTTAAGGAATTCACCTAGGCAGCAAAATAACCAATGATGGACAGAGCAAGAAGGACAACAAAGGCAGACTAGCACTGGCAAAAAGGCCATTTCTGGCCAAGAGAAGTCTACTAGTATCAAACATAGGCCTTAATTTGAGGAAGAAATTTCTGAGGATGTACGTCTGTAGCATGGCGTTGTATGGTAGTGGAACATGGACTTGGAAAAACCGGAAGAGAAGAGAATCGAAGCATTTGAGATGTAGTGCTACAGGCGTATGTTGAAAATGAGATGGACTGATAAGGGAAGGAATGAGGAGGTTCTGCACAGAGTCGGAGAGGAAAGGAATATGTGGAAAAACTAACAAGAAGAAGGGTCAGGATGGTAGAACATCTGTTAAGACATCAAGGAATGACTTCCATGGTACTACAGGGACCTTAGAGGGCAGAAACTGTAGAGGAAGACGGATATTGGAATACAGTCAGCAAATAATTGAGGACATAGGTTGCAAATGCTACTCTGAATTGAAGGAGGTTGGCACAGGAGAGGAATTGGTGGTGGGCCGCATCGAACCAGTCAGAAGACTGATGACGCGAAAAAAAAAAAGAAAGAAATTGCGATGATGACAGACTCCTCGCCCAATGGTCACTGTTCTTTTCACTGCCAGGTCTGTGTAGACATTCTGCAAGCGCCTATGAATATCTACGATACTCTGTTTTTTCGTCAAAGGAAACTTAATGACAGTTCTCTGTCTGGAATGCATCTCCTTTACAGACGCCATTTTGAAGATGCATAATAGCACCGCCACTTACCGGAATTTAATGTAACTATAGGGATTGAAGCGGGAATACGAGGTGCATTCAAGTTCTCTCCTTTACAGACGCCATTTTGAAGGTGCATAATAGCGCCGCCACTTACCGGAATTTAATGTAACTATAGGGATTGAAGCGGGAATACGAGGTGCATTCAAGTTCTAAGGCCTCCGATTTTTTTTCTAATTAACTACTCACCCGAAATCGATGAAACTGGCGTTACTTCTCGACGTAATCGCCCTGCAGACGTACACATTTTTCACAAGGCTGACGCCATGATTCCATGGCAGCGGCGAAGGGTTCTTTAGGAGTCTGTTTTGACCACTGGAAAATCGCTGAGGCAATAGCAGCACGGCTGGTGAATGTGCGGCCACGGAGAGTGTCTTTCATTGTTGGAAAAAGCCAAAAGTCACTAGGAGCCAGGTCAGGTGAGTAGGGAGCATGAGGAATCACTTCAAAGTTGTTATCACGAAGAAACTGTTGCGTAACGTTAGCTCGATGTGCGGGTGCGTTGTCTTGGTGAAACAGCACATGCGCAGCCCTTTCCGGACGTTTTTGTTGCAGTGCAGGAAGGAATTTGTTCTTCAAAACATTTTCGTAGGATGCACCTGTTACTGTAGTGCCCTTTGGAACGCAATGGGTAAGGATTACGCCCTCGCTGTCCCAGAACATGGACACCATCATTTTTTCAGCAGTGGCGGTTACCCGAAATTTTTTTGGTGGCGGTGAATCTGTGTGCTTCCATTGAGCTGACTGGCGCTTTGTTTCTGGATTGAAAAATGGCATCCACGTCTCATCCATTGTCACAACCGCCGAAAAGAAAGTCCCATTCATGCTGTCGTTGGGCGTCGACATTGCTTGGCAACATGCCACACGGGCAGCCATGTGGTCGTCTGTCAGCATTTGTGGCACCCACCTGGATGACACTTTTCGCATTTTAAGGTCGTCATGCAGGATTGTGTGCACAGAACCCACAGAAATGCCAACTCTGGAGGCGATCTGTTCAACAGTCATTCGGCGATCCCCCAAAACAATTCTCTCCACTTTCTCGATCATGTCGTCAGACCGGCTTGTGCGAGCCCGAGGTTGTTTCGGTTTGTTGTCACACAATGTTCTGCCTTCATGAAACTGTCGCACCCACGAACGCACTTTCGACACATCCATAACTCCATCACCACATGTCTCCTTCAACTGTCGATGAATTTCAATTGGTTTCACACCACGCAAATTCAGAAAACGAATGATTGCACACTGTTCAAGTAAGGAAAACGTCGCCATTTTAAGTATTTAAAACAGTTCTCATTCTCACCGCTGGCGGTAAAATTCCATCTGCCGTACGGTGCTGCCATCTCTGTGACGTATTGACAATGAACGCGGCCTCATTTTAAAACAATGCGCATGTTTCTATCTCTTTCCAGTCCGGAGAAAAAAAATCGGAGGCCTTAGAACTTGAATGCACCTCGTATTCCACGATGTTCGATAGCAAATTTCGCTTTTCTTCAACCGAAACTGTCCGAGAAAGAAATGTTTTACGTTGCTTATTGAACGCCCCTCGTATATTGTTTCAAGCAAATGTTTTGCTTTTTTCCAAATGATGCGTCATCTGAGACTTGTAAATCAGCTAGTTGCAGTTGTTACACGGTGTGATTTCTTCAACAATGTGTTCTTTTCTAGCCTTCAGGGTGATCTGCAGAGTCTTGTTTCCTTCTAAAGAAAATTACTCGATAGTCAGGGCGAATTACATTATCCTGGATGGAGAGACATCCAAAACACTGAAATAATGTCTGGTGTACCCTAAGGGATCGTAATAGGGACATTGCTAATGCATGTCATACATTATTCACTTAGCGGATTTTATTAGTCCCAATCTGAGGATTTCCGCAGATAATTCTGTTGTATATGAGGGATCTGGTATAGTCAGATACCGACCATCAGACTGGTGCAAAGGCTGACACTTGCTCTTAATGTAAGGAAGGGCGAAGCTGAGGTCATTACGGCGGCGCGGTTCTTTCCGTCCCTTTACGACGAACATCCCTTTACCTGTGAACATTGTCTCAGCTGATCATCAGTAGGAAAGCCGAGAGAAACCTACTGTACTTCGACGTGTACCAGGCTGCAATTAAAGTCACTATCTACGTTTCGGGACAAAGTTTTCACAGGAAATGAAAGATTGGAAATTTTGTCCTTAATTAATATATTCTGAAACTTAGGTGAACAATTATCACTGCCGAGCCCGTGCTAGTCTTAACACAGTCACTCACAATCCCTTTCACTCACGTTAGCAAGTTTATGGTGTTGCATTTCCCGAAAACGTAATAGCTACAAAAATACTGATTGTTTTTGATTGAGAATGCTCGCCAAATATTAAGTCTGTCGGTACCAAATGCAGTCACAGTTTTTAGCCACCGACCTGCTCAATACGCCACGCGGAATATATGTCTTTTCTCGTCACAAAATTCACTTAAAATTTCCGAAATTTCTACACACACATCGGAATAATTATGCCGTCACTTTCCAACACTTTTGATGTATGAAACACTGCTAGATCCGGCAACTTATCATTTCCATCGGAACTACTACTACACACGTCCGATCTGTTTCATGGCTAGGCTTCGACTCTTCTCTAGAATACTCTAAGTCTTCTCAACCAGGAGAGAAAGGCGCGCGAAGAATATTGCTTTACCATTGGTCAGTTTACTCAACAGCCAATAGCAAAACTACCTTCTCCCGCGTCAATCCGCGCTTTTCATCAATAACCAATCGCAAAATAGTAAATCTAACGACTGCACTTTTTACCGTCGTAATTATCTAATATGCTGAAGTTTTGCTTACGCATAAAGTTATTTACTATTGTTATTTATACCTGAATTAACTTTCCCTTTACTATAAACTTACTTTACAAATCTATTCTACAAAAATCCCCTTTGTCCATATCCATAGTTCTTCGGAATGTTCCCACACTAAATCCTACTACATAATTCGTTAAACAATTATCTTCATATTAACCTTAAACCACACTCACGCATCATTCATACTGCTAAAACACATTTATAACAATTTACATACACAAGAAGACATAATAACACTTTATGAAAATACTAGAACAGTTTATGAAAAACATTCAATTACTTTAGTGCACTCTAGTGGGCACAATCGAAACTAAAATCACAGTCCCCTATCCAATACTGTCCTCTATCGGCTGATACATAAACTATGTGCGCGTCCAGTCTCGCGTGACAATCTGTCACTATCCAGCTCTGAGACAGCTCCCATTTAAACCGCCTCCAAGGATGGATCGGTATACGGCGCTACGCCTCAGTCGTCACGAAACTTTTCCGCCTCATCTTTTGACTACTGGAATGATGAGGCACAACAGGAGTCAGACATGTCAAAGAAATACTGTATTTGTGAGTAACGATATGTAGATGTATGGAGTGGGGCAACGATACACGCTCAAGTGTAGCTGAAATAAATGACAGTCCTTCGTTCATTGGTAGAATGCTGGGAAATTATAGTATATCTACAAAAGATGTTGCATACAAACGTGAGCGGTCCACACTTGAATTATGATGAAGTATATGGCTACCGTATCATACCAGACTAACAGAGGGCATCGAAAGTGTACGTAGAAAGCAGTTGTGAATAGTCACAACTTGTTTGACTGGTGAGACAGTGTAACACAAATGTTGAAAAATGTTAAGTGTCAGACAGTATATCCCGTGTGAACCTACTTAGAAAACTTCATGGACCAACCCTCAGCATCGAACTATGATTATTTATAGCCGTCAGTTCCCCTCCTAGCTCTGTACAATGCAGTGCGTTTACAGTCTCGGAAATTTCTTCCGCGCGGGGTAGCCCGGCGGTCTAGGGCGCCTTGTCACGGTCCATGGGGCTGCCCCAGTCGGAGGTTCGAGTCCTCCCTCGGGCATGGGTGTGTGTGTTGTCCATAGAGTAAGTTAACATAAGTTAGAGTAAGTATTGTATAGGATTAGGGACCGATGACCTCAGCAGTTTGGTCCCATAAGACCGTCCCACAAATATCCAATTTCCAAACTTCTTCCTCGATACCATCTTAACAGTGGTCACCAGTAGAGCTTTTTCATTGTTGGAAATGTTTTCCTCGCTTCTGTCATCTGGAGTACTCTCACTTCTCAGATACCAGAAGTATTTGATTTCTTCTACTGTGACTTCTCAAATTATCAAGTTTACTAATTCCCCTTCTCCTTTCTCCTTCTCTTCGTCATTCTTGCCTTTGTTTTGTTTTTCGTTAACTCACATCTTGTACTGACTGCGGTGCCAACCTTATGGCTGTTGTGAGTTTAATTAATGAAAGCTGACAACGGGATGGTAAGAAGAAGAAAGGGTTTGTGAACAATGGCTCAGTGGATCAGCCATCACGAAGCAGCAGTAGCTGTCCTCTCTTGTAGTTCTTTTATTTATTTAATTTTTTTATCCGCACAGTACATCAAAGAAACCTGTATTTTCAGCGAGATAGCGCATCAGCACATCGATCCTAATTGTGTCAGAAAGCCCTGAGAACCTTTCGTGCCCATGAGAGAGCTTATGAGCCAGGCAGATCAACTGACCTCAGTTCTGGTACACCACTGTCCACAACGTGCGCCCCTTAGACTCACCTATGGCTAACATAAGTAATTTGTGGGAATGGATCAGTGGTCGTGGATGAGGAGGCTACCTCCACTCTTTTGATGCCTCGTAGAGTCCATGCTAACTGCACTTCTCCACAGGATCTCTTCTTCTCTGGAATTTTGCTGAATGCTCAGCTCTACAGGCTGTTGCCTTAGAGGTTTGATGTTCATTTCAGTTCTTCTTTCCTCTTCGACGGACCTTTTTGGGGTCCATTTGAAACACGAGAAAGAATTCTACGTTAATATTTTGCAAGGATGTATATTCCGTTAATAAGTGTGGCCACCTGGTGGCGTTATGGCGCTGCACCCACTTGCCCTCGCTGGGGGTGTGTCGGTTCTGTGACGTCCTATATTTCTCGGAGTAGTCACCGGGCGATCACCTAAACGTCTTCTAGAGGTAAGGTATTCCGACTAACTGAGGGAATTCCTCCATCGGAGAATGCCGAGGTAGGTGCAAGATGAGCGTGATAGCTCCATTTTGTGCCTTCTGTTGTTGTTGTTGTGGTCTTCAGTCCAGAGACTGCAGCTCTCCATGCTACTCTATCCTGTGCAAGCTTCTTCATCTCCCAGTATCTACTGCAACCTACATCCTTCTGAATCTGTTCAGTGTATTCATCTCTTGGTCTCACTCTACGATTTTTACCCTCCACACTGCCATCCAGTACTAAATTGGTGCTGGCCGAAGTGGCCGTGCGGTTAAAGGCGCTGCAGTCTGGAACCGCAAGACCGCTACGGTCGCGGGTTCGAATCCTGCCTCGGGCATGGATGTTTGTGATGTCCTTAGGTTAGTTAGGTTTAACTAGTTCTAAGTTCTAGGGGACTAATAACCTCAGCAGTTGAGTCCCATAGTGCTCAGAGTCATTTGAACCATTTTGAACTAAATTGATGATCGCTTGATGCCTCAGAATATGTCCTACTGTAACCTCCCCCTCACTTATCGACCTTAATGACAGTGAAAAATTAAACCGCGTGTACCTAATGGAAATTTGGGAAAAGCAATCGTCACCGAAGTTAATCTGTCGGTAAAGAGGGAGGAAAGGGTTACATCTAAATGAAAGGAAAAATGCAAATGAAACTGGTGGAAATTAATTTTGAAAAGGGGTAAGGCCGGTATTACACTATCAAATTTCTTTGTCCAATATCTTTGTCAAAGATATTTGATAGTGTAATAGGGACTTTGTCAAATGTCGTCCAATATTTGATCAAATCTAGGGCGTCGCTGTATATTTGATCAAAGAAACCGCTTGTCTTCTGTTCACTGCAATGTGACATGTTACCACATGGAGCGCTAGCATCGCTGCAGCGTTCTGTCGTCTGTAGTGTTTTTATAAACATTGCCGGTAAATACAATTTGTGTGTGCCGACAACTACAAAATTAATAGAGATGTCTGAAGCTGATGAGGCGCTTTACAACGTGAGGCACCCTGAATACAAAAATAGATTAAGAAGATTGGAGACCTAACCTAACCTAACATAACCCTCTCCTGTAGCAAAGAATCGGAGTGTTATAGTGAGCCTGTCTTCTGAAGATGTAGCAGTTCTTAAGTGAATATTGTGCTTTGTGATATGAGGATACACTTCATTGAGCACATACAGAAATGTATGCTCATCCATTCTTAAGTAATTGATGTACGACTTGACGTCTTCCACTGTAAGCTTACGTAACAAGTTTTGTTGAATGCTTTTATCGTGTCGTCGTAAAACCCATGGGTTCACCCAGATTAGATTAGTTTTTCGTTCCATAGATCCGTGCTGAGGAGATCCTCGTGGATGTGGAACATGTCGATTTTTTTAAGCTGAAATAACAATACTAATAGTATGAATAAATACAATACATCATTTGTTTCTATTAAAAATTTCGCCAATGGAGTAGAAGGAGTTGGCCAGTAGTAAATCTTTCAGGCTCCTTTTAAACTGATCTTTATTTCTAATTAAATTTTTTGTTTCCTGGTAAATTATTGAAGATGAGTGTTCCTGAGTAGTGGACCCCTTTTTGAACTAAAGTAAGTACTTTTAAGTCCTTGTGCAGATCATTTTTGTTCCTGGTATTGTATGTATGAACTCAGTTGTTTGTTGGAAAAAGAGATATATTATTTACGACAAATTTCATTAAGAAGTAAATATACTGAGAGGCAGTAGTTAGTATACCCAGTTCTTTGAAGAGGTTTCTGCACAAATAATACGTATTACACGCTTTTGGACCTTGAAAACTTTTGTTTGACTTCAAGATTTACCCCAAAATATTATCCCATATGACATTATGGAATGAAAGTATGCAAGCTTTTTCATTTTTATGTTGCCTATGTCTGCTAACACTCGAATTGCAAATACAGATTTGTTAAGGCCTTTCTGCAGTTCTGTGGTGTGCTCCTCCCAACTGAATTTATTATCAAGTTGTAATCCCAGGACTTTTAAGACTGTCAACCTTGTATGTATGGTTCCATTTTTCCCCCCACTTCTTTTCCGCATGTGCACACAATGCAACTGGAGTACGTAGAACTGCTGCGGTTAATAACAAGTTGTTGTCAGCCATTTTGAACTTTGACGAAAAATTTGATGACAGTGTAATACCCCTTGTAGCGCTACGTCAAAGATCTTTGTCAAATATATTGGACGCAATATTGGATCACATCTTTGATCAAATCTTTGACAAAGAAATTTGATAGTGTAATACCGGCCTAAAGTTAATACAGAAAGTAAATGTGCGGCCGTTACGTCAACAATTAACTAGCGGTAATTAGATATTTGAGATTTGGGGGAAATTACGGTCGCCAGTCCTAAGGACAATTACTATAGTAACTGAAAAAGAAAGGTTATTACACATATAATTAGCACTAGAAGCGTGGCAACTGAAGGTTGACACGTGTAGTGTGAAAACTGAAAGTTTGTCAGAAGTAATAAATTTCGCTACACTCTGACTTAATTTAGCAAAATAATTAATAAAACCGGAAAACTGAAAGTTAATTTAGTGACTGAGATTAATAGTGAACTTTCTTAGCTCTGTTCGTAACCAATACTTTGTTACGACATTTGCACCATACAAAATTCGTGTCCAGAACAACCTCAAATCTGAAGATCGTCCTGTCACCAGGTCGCCACGTGTAACCTCCCCCTCACTTATCGACCTTAATGACAGTGAAAAATTAAACTGCGTGTAGTAAAACAATTACAATATACAAAGACACAGAAATGTTATATCTTCAGGTAACAAAATAAGGAAAAAAATTTGCAGTGCAATAGATGGAAATAGGAGGATATGCATTTCCGGCGTTACACGTGCCCCACATTGTCTGAGGATGTTCGTGTAACCTAAACAGACTCAGAAAATGTCCCAAAAAAGAAACAGCGGAAATGCATGTGCTCAAAACATCAACAAAATTTAGCATTCGTCTAATTAAGCATAAATCAATTTTCAGACCATAATAATTGAGTGGAGACACTCCTAATCTTATTCCAGTCTGTCATCTTGCACAAAGTAAAACAGGTTGACAACATATTAAAATTCATAGAAAACATAGAAAATGGTTTAGCTATTCTAAAATCGTCAAAATTCCTAACAGTATCAAGAAATGGAATTCTATTTACAAAATTAACCAGAGCACATTGTCATATAAACAGGTTTATCAAAATACGCAAATTAATAATTAATTACATAGAATACACATTTTATGTAACCTTTTCATAATTAATATTCTCGTCATGAAAGTCCACTTAACGCTAAACAAGAAAATAATAAACCGCAGATCGAAAAAAAACATACATATTGACAGCAGAATTCGTCCACATCAGCTGTTCGGGAAGAAAAACAACTCCGCATTCAGTACCCGCAAGTACAAAGAATGCCGAGAGCGGCACAAGAGCCGACAGCGGCTCCGCCTCGCCAGTATTGTTGCGCCCGCCTGTGCGGCACGCTTGATCTCACTCGCCTGTGCAACGGCATTTCCAGAACGTCCGTTTCACTGAATTCTTTCGGAAAATCTCACTCCCGAGTAATCTCAAGGAGTCCATTAACACTATCACAGTGGATAACTCAACACTGTCCATCATCACACGCATGTACACATATGCATGAAATCTTACAGCTAGTTACAAAATCATATTTACATTGCTTATTCTACTGTGACTCAGCTGGAAACTTAAAGCCGGCCGCGGTGGTCTCGCGGTTCTAGGCGCGCAGTCCGGAACCGTGCGATTGCTACGGTCGCAGGTTCGAATCCTGCCTCGGGCATGGATGTGTGTGATGTCCTTAGGTTAGTTAGGTTTAAGTAGTTCTAAGGTCTAGGGGACTAATGACCACAGCAGTTGAGTCCCATAGTGCTCAGAGCCATTTGAACCATTTGAAAACTTAAACTAGCAGCTTGGCTTTTCCAATTGATTAATAATCACTCTTAAATCATTTAATCAAAATTAATTACTTATTATACAACTTCTTTAACGACCTCTAGGTCAGTCAAAAGCATCGCAACATGGCACATCCTTAAATCTTACACTCTATATTTACATACTGTACAAATTACCCTTTCTGTGGTATTAACCAATCCTTGGTTGGTACAATTTCAAGTCTACAATGTTCCGTATACCTAATAGTTTTCCAGAGCTTGGATACGCTAAGCAATAAGCATTTGTGTGAGGTATACCAATGACTTTATATGGTCCATTATAAACAAACTTAAATTTAGAGATTTCATTGTCTCGCTCGATTTCTCATGAGCTTTACAAGTACTAAGTCTCCGATTGCAGACTTAGCAAAACGCGCTTTAGCGTCATGACGACGTATGCGACCATCGGTTTTTAGCTTCATTATTTCTGGCAAACGATCTTTTCTCACACCTATACTCGGTTTGTCTGGAAACACACTCTTATTCCTCATTATTACTTCATACAGGCCTCGTCTTTGTTCGTGTGTTACGTTTGACACACCGTCTACAATACTTTCCAATTCACTTTCTACACTATTGTCAATGCCAAGATTCCTCATGTTACAGTAGTTCAAATTCATACCTACGTCAATGGCATCCGGCCAGTTAGTAATGTGTAGAGGCTGGTATTGCCTATGCACACCATCTCCTGCCTCGTCAAAACTAACTACTATTGTTTTATCTTGTGACGTACATGTCAAAGTTTTGCTTTCGCAATTAATCACTGCACGGTACTTTAATAGCCAATCTAACCCGATAATTACTTCCGTAGTTAAGTCTGGCACGACGACAAACTCTTGTTCAAATCGTACCCCACATATCTCGAAGTTGACAAAAATCTGTTTTGTGACCGGTTTGCTGGCCTTCCCAGTAGCACTGATAATTTTCACCCCTGTTACTGGCATAACTACGATAACAGGTCTGTCTTTCAGTAACTCAAATATTTTCCCAGACACAGCACTCAATTCTGCACCGGTGTCAATCAACACGTTTAGTTGTAGGTCGTGCATATTAACAGACACTACTATCTGTCTACACTTGTCCTCGACTGTTTCTTTATTTTCCCACAGTAAATCCTCGTCTATATCCAGGTCATTCCAGAAAAACCCATCCGGCTTTGAGCCTAAATCCGGCTTATCTGGCGGCTTTTTCAGCCTCTGTTCACATACAGTTTTAATTTCAACACGTTTGTCTTGAGGCTTAGTCTGTAGCTTCGCCTCCAATACCGAAACCTTTTCCTGTATCTCGTCAACTAGTGAGTGTTGCTTTGCTATCAATTCACTAATTGTCACCTTCGTTGATTCCTGTTTGGTCAGATTGATCTCATCTGCCAATCTACCTGGAGGAATGTACCCAGTAGTATCTGCAATTACTTCCTCTGGATCTGTGCAGCCCACACTGCTACCGTCCGACCGTATAACGTCAGCTCTAACCTCATGCACGCTGTAATCTACGTGCTTTTCTACCAATCGTCTCCGGCTATCACTATAATTTTCGTAATCTTTCTCCTTAATACTCTCGCAATGTTGAAACTGGAGGTTTGCGTCGGATGGGTCGGCTACTTCTACCACTACAACTTTCGGTAAGGTCTGCCGGTTAGGGCCAGAACTTTCCGTTACTACTTCAACATCTAACTCCTGCGGGACGAAACACGACGAATCTTGCTCGTGCTCCCCATTAACATCAACTGTTACTGGTAAAGTCTGCCAGTTAGGGCCAGAACTTTCTATCATTTCACAAATACTATCTTCCTGTGGGACGAGACGCAGCAAATCCTGCCCGCGCTCCCCATAAACACTTCTCCAGTACAGGCCCCTATAATCTCTGAGTTCGTCGTATAAGCGACCGAACTGCCTTAACCAGACCTCATCCCTCTCTGCATCCCCTCGCTCGATGACGGACGTGTTATCCGACATCTGATCTTCTCTCAACAATTGCGAATCATTCTTAAACTCAATCTCCAGTTTCGCTGTGGGTGTTACAGCTGCCACGTCATAATCGATTTCCGGAACACTACTTAAATTGTTCTCACTGACAGTGAATGTATTTTCTCCTGCCGTGTCTACAGCTGATCTACTACTCGTGGGCGCACTCCTTTCTCCTAACACTGGCACACTCTCCCGCCGTTGATTATTCCACACGGAATTTTCATAACGACGACACCTGGGTTTTCTCCTGTTATTGGGCCGCCAAAATTTCTCCACGCCCGGTCGGCCCCTCACCGGCGCGGCTAATGGTTTCCCTGTCTCGTCCAAGCAGATACGCTCCCCGGATACTGCTGAGGCGGCTGGTCACACCCTCTGACGTTATTACTATTCTGTGAAGTCCGTATCACGTTAGTATGATACTGGTTTCCGTCATTCCTGTTATTATTTGCACTGTACCGATTGTCATTACGGTCCGAACCATTATTGTTATTGCTGCCATGGTTGCGGTATGCATTATTCCCATGGTTATCGTTGTTGTGGTTGCTGTGGTACCCGTTGTTGTTACCACGGCGCCTACCACTGTCCCGATTATTGCGCCAATTGTCCTCGTCCTCCACTCTTTCCAGGAAATCATTGATTGTCCTGTAATTGCTTCCTACGTATCGTTTTATATCTTCTGGAAGCTTCTTGTAGAGTTCCCAGACTATTTCGGATTCCGTGCGGCGATCACGCAAATATTCCAACTTGCGGATCCAGCCCTCATAAAACTCCCTCATCGAACCGCGCGAATTCGCATCGAAAGGCCTCGATACGACAAATTCGCGCCAGACACTTTGCTGTTTTTGCTCTGACCAGTATTCAGCCAGAAACAAATTTTTAAACTCGTCAAAAGTCAGGTTCGTAATGTTGAGGTTTAAGCCCCAACGCTTGGCATCACCAGCCAACACATCAATAACCGCATTAATTTTTCTCTCATTAGTCCATGATCTGGGTAAAAGTCTTTCACAATTTTTAATGAAATCCGTCGCGTGTATACCGCCCTTTTTCAAGGGGTCGAACCGCTCCTCTTTCGTCAACAATTACGAACTATGTGCACAGATTGGCACATAGCTCTGTTTTTCGTCAAGTTTCTTTTCTAATTCAGAAACTCTCGTAATTACTTGGCAAGTGGTTGTCGCAAGCGTTTCTACTTCCCTTTTTTTCTCTTCGCAGGTATTAGCCTGCTTCGTCACTTTAGCATCAACCTCGGACACTAAAGCCTTTAAAGTTTCCCCATTCTTTTAATCCTCTTTTTTCACTAATTGAATTTGTTCCGTCACCTTATTCTCGATGATCGGAGCAACTGCTTCTCCTACACTTTTCTCGATTCTGCTAATTTCGGAATTAAAACGAGTATTTATGATCACAATTTCCGCCTGAACGCTTATCATTTCCTATTTAAGATTACCGATTTCGGTATTAATTACAACAATATCTTCTTTCATTTTATCAACTTTTGTGTTAACAACTCCAACATTGTTGTTAACAACATTAATAGCTTTGTTCTGATTGTCTAGCTTCCGTTCAATTTTTTCATACTGAGCTTCTTGCTTGGCAGCCTGAGCTTTAATTTCTGCCGATTGACTCTTGATTTCATTAATCAAAACATTCAATAAATCAGTTAAATTCCCGGAAACTACCGGTTTTACTTCTGTAGCGGCTTCCTCTTTAATTGTCCCCCTGCATTCGTCATCAAGGGGCTCAGATTTGATTTTCACTTCCGATTCCGAAACATTTTCTAAAGTTTGGAATTCCATTTCTGCTCTTTGTTGCGTTTCGGCGGTCGCGTCTTTCATGCTAGCCGCCTGCCCCTGAACAATGGGTACCGCGGTGCGCGTTTCCCACTGTTCGACCGATTGTTCCGTATCCAAGTCTACCAAATTTTGGTAATTGTTGCCTTCACTCATTTTAATAATATTCAATATAAATAACAAATCTCAAATCTAATTAGGATTCCTCCCACTACTTAATCTCTCTGCTAAAATATGCTAACAAAACTCGCACTCTTAATTTGTGCTCGTGTAATCTAAATATTGTAGCCAGCTACGAATACTTTAACTGAACTTTGAAATTAAAGCAGTGAAATCGAATTATATTATTTTAATGCTGGCGTTTGAATTTCAAAGACACTCGGGTTCATTTCGGAAAAGGAAGGGACCCTGCTTGGCAATGCAATTGGGACAATGAGCAACAAAGGTTCATGCTAAGTTGCTGTAATTTTGTGATGCAACAATTTTAAAAGCTGAGGTCTGCCATACAGTTCTGAAACTTTACGTGCTTTTAGTCTTCCTTGTTGGTTGATTGAAGGTTTGAAGTCGTCGATCGAGGAGGTGGCGACAGTCATTCATTGTCGGCCGTCGCTGTTG
Source organism: Schistocerca nitens (assembly GCF_023898315.1). NCBI lineage: Eukaryota > Metazoa > Arthropoda > Insecta > Orthoptera > Acrididae > Schistocerca > Schistocerca nitens. The sequence continues at coordinate 891,254,913 of NC_064617.1, forward strand.
CAGAAGCTGGATGTTGGCGCGCCTTCTTCTCGACACGGTCACCAGGCGAAACGGGCTCTTGATGTGCGCCAGCTAATGCTTCCCGTCCGTGACACCGTGTCAGAAACTAACATCGCAAGTCGAGCGCAATTACAAGCTGCCAAACCCCGAACGCGCGGCAACTCGCGGGAGCGTCACACAACACACCTGCTCCACTCACTACTCCAGCCAGACTCTTTCTGCTCAGCCCGCGCTCCACGCGGCAGAGTTAACACTACCAAAGATCCTAAACACTTTCGTTCTCCACACGACCTATCGATGTATTCGTTCGATAGTATATTTTCCCTAGGCCAGACCCAGCGCATAAATACAAATAATATTTACAAAACAAACCAATTATACATCGACATAAATGCATATATATACAAATAGTAAAACAATTACAATATACAAAGACACAGAAATGTTATATCTTCTGGTAACATAATAAGGAAAAAAATTTGCAGTGCAATAGATGGAAATAGGAGGATATGCATTTCCGGCGTTACACTACCAAGCGATCCCTTCTTCTAGTCAAGGTGTGCCACAAATTTCTCTTTTCCCCAATTCTATTCAATACCTCCTCATTAGTTATCTGATCTACTCATCTAATCTTCAGCATTCTTCTGTAACACCACGTTTCGAAAGCTTCTATTTTCTTCTTGTCTAAATTATTTATCGTCCACGTTTCACTTCCATACACGGCTACACTCCATACAAATACTTTCAGAAACGACCCCTGACACTTCAATTTATACTCGATGTTAACAAAATTCTCTTCTTCAGAAACGCTTCCCTTGCCATTGCCAGTCTACATTTTACATCCTCCCTACTTCGACCATCATCAGTTATTTTGCTACCCAAATAGCAAAACTCATTTACTACTTTAAGCGTCTCATTTCCTAATCTAATTCCCTCAGCATCACCCGATTTAATTCTACTACATTCCATTATCCTCGTTTTTTGTTGATGTTCATCTTATATCCCGCGTTCAGCTGTTCTTCCAGGTCTTTTGCTGTCTCTGACAGAATTACAGTGTCATCGGCGAACCTCAAAGTTTTTATTTGTTCTCCATGGATTTTAATACCTACTCCGAATTTTTATTTTGTTTCCTTTACTGCTTGATCAATATACAGATTGAATAACATCGTCGTGCGGTAGCGTTCTCGCTTCCCACGCCCGGGTTCCCGGGTTCGATTCCCGGCGGGGTCAGGGATTTTCTCTGCCTCGTGATGGCTGGGTGTTGTGTGCTGTCCTTAGGTTAGTTAGGTTTAAGTAGTTCTAAGTTCTAGGGGACTGATGACCATAGATGTTAAGTCCCATAGTGCTCAGAGCCATTTGAACCATTTTTGAATAACATCGGGGATAGGCTACAACCCTGTCTCACTCCCTTCCCAACCACTGCTTCCCATTCATGCCCCTCGACACTTATAACTGCCTTCTGGTTTCTGTACAAATTGTAAATAGCCTTTCGCTCCTTGTATTTTACCCCTGCCACCTTCAGAATCTGAAAGAGAGTATTCCAGTCAACATTGTCAAAAGCTTTCTCTGAGTCTACAAATGCTAGAAACGTAGGTTTGCCTTTCCTTAATCTATTTTCTAAGATATGTCATAGGGTCAGTATTGCCTCACGTGTTCCAACATTTCGACAGAACCCAAACTGATCTTCCCCGAGGTCGGAGCCTACCAGTTTTTCCATTCGTCTGTAAAGAATTCGTGCTAGTATTTTGCAACCGTGGCTTATTAAACTGACCTGTCAACACCTGCTTTCTTTGGGATTGGAATTATAATATTCTTCCTGAAGTCTGAGGTTATTTCGCCTGTCTCATACATCTTGCTCACCAGATGGTATAGTTTTGTCAGGGCTGACTCTCCCAAGGCTATCAGTAGCTCCAACGGAATGTTGTCTACTCCCGGGGCCTTGTTTCGTCTTAGGTCTTTCAGTGCTCTGTCAAACTCTTCACGCAGTATCATACCTCCCATTTCATCTTCATCTACATCCTCTTCCATTTCCATAATATTGTCCTCAAGAACATTGCCATTGTATAGACCGTCTGTCTATATACTCCTTCCACCTTTCTGCTTTCCCTTCTTTGCTTAGAACTGGGTTTCCATTTGAGCTCTTGATATTCATGCAAGTGGTTCTCTTGTCTCCAAAGGTCTCTTTAATTTTCATGTAGGCAGTATCTATCTTACACCTAGTGATTTACGCCTCTACATCCTTACATTTGTCCTCTAGTCATCTCTGCTTAGCCATTTTGCACTTCCTGTCGATCTCATTTTTGAGATGTTGTATTCCTTTTTGCCTGCTTCATTTACTGCATTTTTATATTTTCTCCTTTAATCAATTAAATTCAATATATCTTCTGTTACCCAAGGATTTCTACTAGTCCTCGTCTTTTTACCTACTTGATCCTCTGCTGCCTTCACTATTTCATCCCTCTATGCTACCCATTCCTCTTCTAATGTGTTTCTTTCCCCCATTCCTGTCAATTCCCTTATGCTCTCCCTGAAACTCTGTACAACCACTGGTTCTTTCAGTTTATCCAGGTCCCATCTCCTTAAATTCCCACCTTTTTGCAGTTTCTTCAGTTTTAATCTACAGTTCATAACCAATAGGTTGTGGTCAGAGTCCCCATCTGCCCCTGGAAATGTCTTACAAATTAAAACCTGGTTCCTAAATCTCTGTCTTGCCATCATATAATCTATCTGAAACCTTCCAATAGCTCCAGGCTTCTTCCATGTATACAACTTTCTTTCATGATTCTTGAAACAAGTGTTAGATATGATTAAGTTATGCTCTGTGCAAAATTCTACCAGACGGCTTCCTCTTTGATCCCTTACACCCATTCCATATTCACCTACTACGTTTCCTTCTCTTCCTTTTCCTACTATCGAATTTCGGTCACCCACGACTATTAAATTTTCGTCTCCCTTCACTGTCTGAATAATTTCTTTTATCTCATCATATATTTCATCAATCTCTTCGTCATCTGCGGAGCTATTTGGCATATAAACTTTTACTGCTGTGGTAGGCGTGGGCTTCGTATCTATTTTGGCCACAATAATGCGTTCACTATGCTGTTTGTAGTAGCTTACCCGGATTCCTATTTTTTTTATTCATTATTAAACCTACTCCTGCATTACCCCTATATGATTTTGTATTTATAGCCCTGTATTCACCTGACCAGAAGTCTTTATCCTCCTGCCACCGAACTTCACAAATTCCCACTATATCTAACTTTAACATATCCATTTCTATTTTTAAATTTTCTATTCTACCAGCCCGATTAAGGGACCTGACATTCCACTCTCCGACCTGTAGAACGCCAGTTTTCTTTCTCCTGATAACAACGTCCTCCTGAGTAGTCCCCTCCCGGAGATCCGAATGGGGGACTGGTATAACTCCTTCTGTAAATGATAGATATGAGCATAGGCCGCATGCTCCCAGACAACAGCTGCGTACTCTAGAACTGGATGCAGTAGCGTTTAGTACAGAACAACCCCAAGGTCCTGTTGGAGTGTGGACGTCGAGTTTAATGAGGGGTATAGATTGTGCAGTCGGTAGTCTGATGACAAAAAATTTGTAACCATAGACGTGAAGCAAAGGAAATTTATTCTGTATTCGGGTCACTGTGCAATACGAGACCACGTCGCAGCTCGTAAAAGTACGTAGTTTTTGTCGTACAAATTTAGCCTTTAAGATGGCAAGGAAACTCTGAGACGCATAGTTCTGTCTGTAGGAATCGGTTTTAAAAATGTGCTTAGATTTTACGAAAAATGTGCTTAGATTTTATGAAAAATGAAGAGTCAGAGTTAAAGTGAGCAGTGGTTTATTCACATTATTCACAGGAAGCGTGTATTATTTCGTATTACATTATGTATAAATATTGTTCACAGTCATAGTATATGAGGTGTATTGCCAATCGCAGGAACCAGTCAGTGTTTAATTATACTATGTAGGGCAATGGCGTGGACACACTCCACTTGTGAGAACACGGGTTGTGTCCGCTATTACTGGCTTTCTTCCCTATTTATTTCGTGTCTACACAACAGTGTTGGCCAGATCTACAATTTTCTTTGCTCAGTAATACATGGACCGTCGTGATAGATGCGCTAAGCAGCAGTGAAGGGCAACACTATCTCTATGTGGCTTTCGTAAAGCCCACTAGGAGCAGCATACCGCATATCATAAGACGGAGAAAACAACCGTTAAAGACATCACCACCTCCTGATGGCTTTGGCAAAGTCCACTAGGGGCAGCCTACAGTAGATCAAAAGACGCAGGAAGCAGCCGCAAAAGACAACATCACCTTTAGATGGAGGAATACACTGCCGTTTGACTGTACATTTCTGTATATTTCCTGGGTACATTCTAGATTCCGGCTTCCAAGCCATTATCGAGTATGATGATTTTAGACTATTGATGTATTTTGCTGTGTACTGTACACTACGACGTATTATTTCAGACCATTATCGAGTACAATGTTCTTAGACCATTAACATGATTTTGCTGTGTACTGTGCCGTATGACATGTACATAATGCAACACATGTGCATAACGTGATATGAATGGTAGAAAATAAACATCTTGTAGGAATGCAGCACATTATTATACAAGCACATCATACCTGGGAAAATAAGTTCAAATCAGGCAAACACAAGAACAGCACATGCCTTTAAGACATAACTACGAAAGTGATGTCAAAGAATGAAATATTCCGAGGTAAGAAAGACTTTTATAGTACAGTGGTGAATATATTGAACATAATTTAAGCAATGAAGTATTTCGTCTACTGTATTCAAAGTTTACTAAGACGATATGAAAGTGTGTATCATCCTATCTTGCAGGGAGCATGTGTGCAACGGAGATACAGACTCCACATTGTATAAAGTGTCACCTTCACAAAATGCGTTAATCGCATTAGTAATTCTCAAGATATTCGGAATCAGCATTAGTCTCAAAGCTCTCTGCAGCTTAGACCTACCTTATTCTTGCTGTAATATCCGTGCTAAGAAATAACTGTATAATATGCTGATGGGAGCTTGTACACAATTCCACTGACGGCAGTATGGATTCAATTAAATGTGCTCACATCGGTTATCACTCTAGACAAAGAGTAAATGAACAAATGGGAGCTGACTAACAAAGCAGAATGAATTATGTTTTTGGAATGAGAAGTAATTAAAGAGAAACAAGTATAATTGTTATAATAATGGATCACATATTGTCATGAGAGATCCAGGAACTGTTCAGATTTTTTATAATGATTATTACTAGCCTCCTCCCCATGACTTCACTCGCACGTTGGTTCGGTGCATATATTGGACACATATCCTCCTTCCCCTCACTGTCCATCTCATCCTTCTCACTCTCTCTGCCCAACTCATCTTCTCCCTTGCTCTCTGTCCATTCCCTACTTCCCCATCCTTGCTCATCGCCTTGTCCCACCTCCCTGTTCATGTCTGCTCACCTGCTCTTGCCCACCTCCTCTTCTCCTTCTTTCTGTCCATATCCTCTTACTTCCCCTTGTCTCTTTGTCCATCTCCTTCTCCCTCCATTCTCTGTCCATCTCCTCTTATCCCCTCACCCTATTCATGTTCTCCTGCCTCTCTCCCTCTGTCCATTTCCTCCTTCCGATCTGTCACTATTCATTTAGTCCTGCCTCCTCTCTCTGACTGCCTCCTTCTCCCCCCATATACCTATTCATCTCCTCTGACCCCCCCCTCTCTCCACCCACCTCTTCCTGCACTCACTACCTATCCATGCCATCAAGCCCCTCTCTGCGTCCCTCCCCTCCTTCCCCCTCTCTCTCTATCCATCCCCTTCTGCCACAACTCTCTCCATCAACTCCTCTATATATCTCAAAGTTCCCCCATTTGTTCCCATCCACAGGTGTAGGATGTCCTGCAGAGCAGGTCAATAAGCCGAGCTGATTCTACTTCCACACAACATGCCTGTTGTGCAGAGCAGTCTACATATCAGGAGATGAAAAAAAACATTATTTGCCTATATCTCTGCTCCTATGAGAGCTAGGAGGTTCTTACCCCATAGTGCTGACTCTCGTGTGACAAGCACTATGTTTGCCAAATTTGGTTGAAAATGATGCAATAGTTTGGGAGGAGATGCTGCACCCACTTATATGTTTGACATGTTGCACATCTCTTCCTCCCCACTTTCTTGACCCATCTCCTTATCTTCCTTCTGTCCATCTCCTCCTCTTTCCATCTCTCAGTCAATCTCCTCTTCTTACCTCTCCCTGTCCATCTCCTCATGTTCCTCTCTTCATTCACTTCCTCCTGCCCTGAGCTCTCTGTCCATCTGCTCCTGTCCTCTCTCCCTGTCCATCTCCTTCTACTGGCCGGACTGGCCGAGCAGTTCTAGATGCTTCAGTCTGGAACCGCGCGACCGCTACGGTCGCAGGCTCGAATCCTGCCTCGGGCATGGATGTGTGTGATGTCATTAGGTTAGTTAAGTTTAAATACTTCTAAGTTCTAGGCGACTGATGACCTCAGATGTTAAGTCCCATAGTGCTCAGAGCCATTTGAGCCATCTCCTTCTGACCACCCTCTGCCTATCGACCATCATCCCCTCCTCTCCTCCCCCTGCCCCCTTCCCCTTTTAAAGAATTTTCACTTCTCACAAGTGGTGATTAATCATACCTGAAGATAATCATTAAATGTTATTGAAACTAATCACCAAGTATAATATTTGCTGCTGATACTGTTACAATAAATATTTTAAAAAGAGAGTAATGTTTTTTTTATCATTCAAGAAAAGCAACACGATAACTCCGCAACAAAATTACAGAAGTTGTACATGGGACCACGTGGAATACAGTGACCATAAATCATCATAATCACAGCAAAAGAACCCCCCCCCCCATAGCTTTTAATCTCCGTAGTAATATTAAATGAGGAGGGTTCTTACGTGAGCCTTTGTTACATTCAGGGATTAGTTAATGAAAGACCAATATGTATTCTTGAACACAGAACAAAGTGTTTTACCCTGAATAACGGATTTAGCCTTAGTCACGAAGAAAGCACACCTATAAATCCCAAACATAAGTAGGACATTACGCAAAGTGTACGAGCAGGGAAGGTTATAAACACAGATTCTTGTAATTTACAGCGTAGAAATGGTCATCAATGTGAAAAATTAGCCAAAGTCATCGGATCTGAACCAGTAGAACCATGAAATACTTTTCAGCACGATATCGCTTATGGAAGAGTCATTAATAATTAGAATAAATCATTGCTTCAGTCACTTAAATGTAATTTTCACGTCCAGTTTCGGCCAAGTGTTCAGAAAGCATTTAAAGCAACAGGCGTTCTGAGTTCATCAGTATTCGGGACACACTTGTGTTCACAACAAAACTGCACCTGTGTTAGAGGGTTCCTGAATGCTTGAGAAAATGGTTGTGGCGAAAAGCATACAGTGCTGGCCATTGTAAGTGAAATGTCAAAACGATGATTAAATTTGTGGGTGCTTTTGGCCGTATAGAGGGTGCGTATACAAGCTGGCCCCTCTGAGTGCAAGAGTGGTTCTAATCTCGCTGGGCACCGAGTCAAACTGAGACTGGATGTCAGGTAAGAGTATTTTATCTCATGCTGTTACAACTCAATGCCAGAGCTCATCAGTAATAATGACTGGTGAGTGGTGGCATGTCAGTCTCTCGGCAACCCATGATCGGACGTTTTTAGTCGGTGAGAGGTATGGAGAACGTGCTGGGCAAGGAAACAGTCGAACACCATCTGTATCGAGGTAGGTCAGGGCAGTTCAAGCAACACGAGGTTTAGCTTTGTCTTCTAGGAAGATGACGTAACTAAGGAGTCGAAGATAGATCTCGGCCTTAACACGTGAGGAATATAATGCAAACAAAATCATGCTCCGTGTCCTGGCCCAGTTGGGAAATCTGGACCGACCGATCGCCGTGTCATCCTCTGCCAACGGTGTCATTGGATGCGGCATGGAGAGGTGTAGGGTGGCACACGGCTCCTCCGGCCGTTCTCGGCTTTTTGGACCAAGGAACCCCTACATCGCACTCAATTAGTTCCTCTGTTGGCATAACTAGCGTGAGTGCACGCCTTACAGTCCTACTACCAAGGAAAAAACCCTGACGTTACCACGAATCAAACCCCGATCCTCCTCACAGCAAGCAGACACGCTCACCATTGAGCTACAGGGGTGGGCAGGATTGTAACAGCTGTTGTCGAAAATACCGGCTCTGCTTACCAGAGGTGATCATGTTGTGTACCCAAAGACGCTCCATACCATTGTGCTAGGTCTGGTGCTGTATGATGAAGGCAGTCTGGCAACCCTCGTTCTCCTTGGTCCCTCCACTCTTGGGTAAGCCCACTGTGATGGTGTACGTATAAGAGGCGTTAAAAAAATTTGCGTTCGAGGACGTTGCTGCGGCTGATGTACAACGTAGAGCAACTCCGAAGCGTGCATATAAGTACCAATATGTGCGCAAGGAGTTAGTGTGGCATTCGTGTCTTTTGACGTGCGAGCGGTAAATGCAGAAATGTGAGCTATGGTGACGTTATCACCAAATGCACCCAAACAGGACAAACGTGCTGTTATTATTCTTTTGACGTAGACATCCATCGGGGAATGAAGAATGTGTAATGAGCAGCGTATCTATTGAAAACCATCGTTGTGGAATGGTGCGTCAAATTTCGTGTTGGTTGCGATTCTACACAAGACGCCGGTCGATCTTGGAAGCCAGACTCGTCCATTGTTATTGATTTCAAGGAATCTGGTGTCTCCATCACTGGAGTACGAAAGTGCGCAACGCAGGAGAAATTACGGCGCGCAGTCAAGGAGAAGCGTCCAGAAAAACTGCGAGAGGGAGTGCTGCTGCTTCATGATAACGCACGTCCCAATAGAAGTAGATATTCTCAGAGTAGTGATGCAACTTAAATCACTTGATAAAAGCAAGCCTTCCGGTCCAGACTGTATGAGTATGCTGATGTAACAGCTCCATACTTAAAAATCATATACAACCTCTCTCTCGAAGAAAGATCCGTACCCAAAGGCTGGAAAGTTGCACAGGCCATACCAATATTCAAGAAAGGTAGTAGGAGTAATCCACTAAATTACATGCCCATGTCATTAACGTCGATATGCAGCAGGATTTTGGAACGTATATTGTGTTCGAACGTTATGAATTACTTCGAAGAGAACGGTCTATTGACACACAGTCAACACGGATTTAGAAAACATCGTTCTTGTGAAACACAACTAGCTCTTTACTCACACGAAGTGTTGAGTGCTATTGCTAAGGGACTTCAAATTTATTCTGTATTTCTGGATTTCAGGATGATTTTTGACACTGTGCCACACAAGCGGCTTGTAATCAAATTCCGCGCTTATGGAATATCGTTTCAGTTATGCAACTGGCTTCGTGATTTCTTGTCAACGAGGTCACAGAAATGATTTCTGGCGTTCACCGAGGTAGTGTTATAGGCCCTTTGCTGTTCCTTATCTATATAAACGATTTAGGAGACAATCTGAGCAGCCATCTTAGGTTGTTTGCAGATGAGGCTGTCCTTTATCGTGTAGTAAAGTCATCGGAAGATCGAAACAAATTACAAAACGATTTAGAAAAGATTGAAAAAATGGTAGTTGACCCTAAATAACGAAAAGTGTGAGATCATCCACATGAGTGCGAAAATGAATCCGTTAATCTTTGGTTAGACGATAAATCAGTCAAATCTAAAGGCCGTAAATTCAACGGAATACCTAGGAATACAATTACGAACAACTTAAATGAGAAGGAACACATAGAAAGTGTTGTGGGGAAGACGAACAAAGACTGCGTTTTATTGGCAGAACACTTACAAAATATGACAGATCTACTAAACAGACTGCCTACACTATGTTTGTCCGTCCTCTTTTGGAGTACTGCTGCGTGGCGTGGGATCCCTTACCAGATAGGATTAACGGAGTACATCGAGAAAGTTCAAAGAAGGGCAGCACGTTTTGTACTATCGCGAAAGAGGGGAGAGAATGTCACTGACATGATACAGGATTTGCGGTGGACATCATTAAAACAAAGACGGTTTTCGTTGCTGCGGAATCTTCTTACAATATTTCAATCACCATCTTTCTCCTCCGAATGCGAAAATATTTTTTTGACGCCGACCTACGTAAAGAGGAACGATCGTCATTATAAAATATGGGAAATCAGAGCTCTCACGGGAAGATATAGGTGTTCGTTTTTTCCTCTCGTTGTTCGAGAGTGGGTCGCGTGGGATTAGCCAAGCGGTCATTGCGCTGCAGTCATGGACTGCGCGGCTGGTCACGGTGGAGGTTCGAGTCCTCCCTCGGGCGTGGATGTGTGTGTTTGTCCTTAGGATAATTTAGGTTATGTAGTGTGTAAGCTTAAGGACTGATGACCTTAGCAGTTACGTTCCGTAAGATTTCATACACATTTGAACATTTTTTTTTTGTTCGAGAGTAGAATAATAGGGAATTATTGTGGATGATCCCTCTGCCAGGCACTTAAGTGTGATCTGCAGAGTATTCATGTAGATGTAGATGTAGGTCGCAAATGTTGTAACGGAGAAGTTACGCCAACTCAAGTGGGAGTGACTCGAGAATCATCCGCCCTATAGCCCTGATCATCTCCCCGTGCAATTATCACTCCTTCGGTACCTTAAAGAAGACCTCGAAGGGCCGACGATTCCTGTCGGACGAGGATGTGCAGCAGGCATTTACGGACTTTTTCACACAGCAGGACACGGGTTTTAACTAAACGGCTCTCTTCAATCCGGTGCGTCAGTGGAATGACTGCCTCAATGCTCGCGGCAATTTTTCCTGAGTGGCTTACCGATTCTGGAGTGTACGGCCTTCGAACGGAGACTTTTTGATTTCCCATTATATAATTGGTACTCGTGTGAAAAGACTACGTGTTGGCACTCGTGTGCTCGGTGTGGATACGTCATTGTCGAAGCGCCTCTCTCTGCAATGCAAGCTGCAACAGTAGTCGTCATGCTGAGGGTCCGTGGTACTCCAAATGTCGACGCTCCGCCTAGGTGGATGCTTGTATTGCGCGAACAGCCATTTTTTCTGGCTCAAGGCAAGTGACGTGGCTGTGCTATTCTGAACGGTCTTTTCTCTCGGGCGCTTCCCACGTTGTCCGTTAAGGAGTTGAGTATGGGCCTGCTAAACGCATAGACTGCAAATTCGCGCTAAAATCGTGGAATCCCAGCCAACATGAACAGCATTGTTACAAAACGATAAACCGCAGTGTTGTTGCGATTAGGAACCGAGCAACTTCATTCTACACTATTGGCCATTAAAATTGCTACACCACGCTGATGACGTGCTACAGACGCGAAATTTAACCGACAGGAAGAAGATACTGTGATATGCAAATGATTAGCTTTTCAGGGCATTCACACAAGGTTGGCGCCGGTGGCGACTTTACAACGTGCTGACATGAGGAAAGTTTCCAACCGATTTCTCATACACAGACAGCAGTTGACCGGCGTTGCCTGGTGAAACGTTGTTGTGATGCCTCGTGTAAGGAGGAGAAGTGCGTACCATAACATCTACATCTACATCCATACTCCGCAAGCCACCTGACGGTGTGTGGCGGAGGGTACCCTGAGTACCTCTATCGGTTCTCCCTTCTATTCCAGTCTCGTATTGTTCGTGGAAAGAAGGATTGTCGGTATGCTTCTGTGTGGGCTCTAATCTCTCTGATTTTATCCTCATGGTCTCTTCGCGAGATAGGAGCGAGCAATATACTGCTTGACTCTTCGGTGAAGGTATGTTCTCGAAACTTTAACAAAAGCCCGTACCGAGCTACTGAGCGTCTCTCCTGAAGAGTCTTCCACTGGAGTTTATCTATCATCTCCGTAACGCTTTCGCGATTACTAAATGATCCTGTAACGAAGCACGCTGCTCTCCGTTGGATCTTCTCTATCTCATCTATCAACCCTATCTGGTACGGATCCCACACTGCTGAGCAGTATTCAAGCAGTGGGCGAACAAGCGTACTGTAACCTACTTCCTTTGTTTTCGGATTGCATTTCCTTAGGATTCTTCCAATGAATCTCAGTCTTTGATTAGGTCGGATTGCAGCCTATCGCGATTGCGGTTTATCGTATCGCGACATTGCTGCTCGCTTTGGTCGAGATCCAATGACTGTTAGCAGAATATGGAATCGGTGGGTTCAGGAGGGTAATACGGAACGCCGTGCTGGATCCCAACGGCCTCGTATCACTAGCAATCGAGATGACAGGCATCTTATCCGCATGGCTGTAACGGATCATGCAGCCAACCCTCGATCCCTGAGTCAACAGATGGGGACGTTTGCAAGACAACAACCATCTGCACGAACAGTTCGACGACGTTTGCAGCAGCATGGACTATCAGCTCGGAGACCACGGCTGCGGTTACCCTTGACGCTGCATCACAGACAGGAGCGCCTGCGATGGTGTACTCAAAGAGGAACCGGGGTGCACATAATGGCAAAACGTCATTTTTTCGGATGAACCCAGGTTCTGTTTACAGCATCATGATGGTCGCATCCGTGTTTGGTGACATCGCGGTGAACGCACATTGGAAGCGTGCATTCGTCATCGCAATACTGGCGTATCATCCGGCGTGATGGTATGGGGTGCCATTGGTTACACGTCTCGGTCACCTCTTGTTCGCATTGATGGCACTTTGAACAGTGGACGTTACTTTTCAGATGTGTTACGACCCGTGACTCTACCCTTCATTCGATCCCTACGAAAGCCTACATTTCAGCAGGATAATGCGCGACCGCATATTGCAGGTCCTGTACGGGCCTTTCTGGATACAGAAAATGTTCGACTGCTGCCCTGGCCAGCACATTCTCCAGGTCTCTCACCAATTGAAAACGTCTGGTCAATGGTGGCCGAGCAACTGGCTCGTCACAATACGCCAGTCACTACTCTTGATGAACTGTGGTATCGTGTTGAAGCTGCTGGGCAGCTGTACCTGTACACGCCATGCAAGCTCTGTTTGACTCAATGCCCAGGCGTATCAAGGCCGTTATTACGGCCAGAGGTGGTTGTTCTGGGTACTGATTTCTCAGGATCTATGCACCCAAATTGCGTGAAAATGTAATCACATGTCATTTCTAGTATAATATATTTGTCCAATGAATACCCATTTATCTTCTGCATTTCTTCTTGGTGTAGCAATTTAAATGGCCAGTACTGTACATTACATTTACGATGTAGAAATATATGCCTTTGTGTTCTGTTGGTTGACGTTGATTTCAGACGTTACTCGAGCTCTACAAATGTGATTCTACAGTACAAACAATATGGTTAGACACTGAAATTTCAGCTACTAGTATGGTAATGTAGTTTTCTGTTCAATACGGAGCTGGTTGTGGTGAGTCCCCAAACCATCGGAATGCTTGATTTCGGTGGCCACCCTCGAGCCCCACCATAAGGCGACGGATCTATGTGTGTTTATCCATCCAACCGCCTTAACTCTCGTGCTGGCAGCTACGCTGCTACCGGCGGAATAGAAACCACGGCCACTGTAATAAGGAAAAATGTAAATGAAGTGATTCTGACAGACGCACGTGTCATAGATACTCACCGAAATCAAGCACCCCAATGGTGAACGGCAAGGGGACTCACCGAAATCAAGTAACCCAATGGTGAACAGCAAGGGGACTTGTTGATATCAAGCATCCAGACGGGAACAGAAAACTATTACATCCATGTCGTTGTTCCTGGGACACGCTAAAAGTAGTTTCTAACCAGACTTTGAAACAGCTATACAATCAAATGTGCAACACTACAGTAAATTTCGAACATAAAATCAATCGTTAGAACACAAAGGTTTACATTTACATTGTAAATGAAATTTAGGATAAAATGTGTCGGTTCTTAGTTGCAAAAAAGGGGCACATTTTCTATTGGTCAATTACAACTATATATTCCACGAATAGAAAACAATGGCTTGAGTAAACCGTACCTATTTTTTGGCGTAGAGTCCTAATGTGCAAATAATATGGGGGCGGGGTTCCCATTTGAAAATACAAAGTCGACCCCTCCCCCGCAGGAGGAATGGTAGCACAGACAGATGTCCCCTTTACTAATATTAACTTTTCACTTAGAACATTTTTTTCGTGCGATGCGTATTTTTTGAGATATTTCGTTGTCTCAGTTTAAAACAGACACGCTGTATATAGAAAGTAGATGCAGGGAAATTCTAAAACTTTGCAGTTACAAACGTGTAGTACATTTTATGTCAATTTAACGTTGAATGCACACCGATTTCATGGTGTTGCAAATTTAATCGTCAGCAATGTACTTATGCAAATGCTCCTATGATTTGTTCCCATAAAGAGGATTCATCTGAGCTGTGCAGTTATCAGTGCGACCCATAAGAGGCGTAGTCATGATTCTTTGATTACCAGCTCGGAAAAGCAAATTTACATATTTATTTTGTTATTGTTTGTACTTCATTAGCCGTCTGCATTGGCCTGACCCAGCTGCACGATTTCCGCTACTGTCGCAATCGCACGATATTCCACTCTGTAAACAGGCAGTAACATTTTGTTTCAACCTCACTAGTGGCACGCCACGGTACTGTGGCGCAGGTATTCGAACGTGTACCTCCATATTTTCAAAAATTATTTATGAGGATATAACTGGAACTTCATGAGCATTACTCATTTTCGTCAGTAACTGGGGTCATATTCCTTTTCCGGCTGTATCGATTTTGGTGCTACACAGTTTTCCAATGTTACTTAAGTTCAAATTAACCGCGTGGTTAGTATAAAAAGGCCCTCACCAATTTTGCGCCACATCCTTGTACAACCTGTGTTCGTGTGGTGACAGGGACTGGAATATGTACACCGCTTACAGTCCCTACACCACCTTTTGCTAGCTTCTAAGAAATTCCGCCGATAATCTCAACATAAGAATACATTTCGGCATCAATAAGAGAAGAGTCGCACAAAAATATCGCTTATATATTGCCACTGGAAGTAATATAATTTACTGGCTTCTAAAAGAACTTAGTATATCTTTCACTAAAACACCTCTGTCCATTTAGGTATTTGCTCCATGATTGGCGATCTGGTACATGGAGTCTGTCTGACGGGCACACGCATGCTCACTTCAAGGGCAACATTCACCTAGGAAATTGGAATGTACCTAAGCAGAATTCGAAATTGTCTCACAGGAACATACTGAAAAAGAAGTTGACCACTCAGGATCACCAACTACTGACTTCGGTTTTGAACACCAGGTCTACTCCAGAGGCCCCACTACACCACAAACACCTGGGAGGGCTGCTAGCCGATCCCCAAATTTGTTGAGCTCCAGTCCACTCCACGAAGTTAACATGTAGCCATCCCAACCACTCAGAACCAGGAGCATAATGTAAGCGGTTCCTGCTCCCATTTATAATGCTTCTGCAAGGTGCTGCTTCCTGCTAGGACTTCTTGTAAGTTTCTCTGCAACCGGTTGAGACCTTGCAATGATCTGCTATTTCAGTGACCAAGTCTTCTTAAGTTTTGCAGTCAAGACAGTCGATTAATATAAGGAAGAAAGGTGGAATATAAACTGTATGTTTGTTTTCCTTTATTTAAGATTGATTGCTGCAAACCGCATCGTGATCCGACCTTTGAATAACGAGATATTTAAATTTTAATCAAGCGCTGAAATCAGAATTCTCTGTAGCATGTTATGGCTGAATGCGACCATTATCTTGCGGTGGGCAGCTGTGTACCCAGTGACTTGCAAGTTACCGTGGTGGAGGCTCGTAGTAGGGTGTCGCTAAGTTCGTGGAACATTGGCATAAGAATGTAATAGGAAAGAGGCAAAAGTTAGATGGAGTTTGGAGGGGCGGACCCACTAGCAGGTAGCGGATGTACTCCTCCTAACACCTGAAGCCAGGGAGAGACAAAACAGTCCAGCCAAAATATTCATTTTAAGGCTAAAGCATAATTATTTCAATGAGTGCTCCGAAAGAGTCTCCACTAGAAGAACCAGTTGGTACAAAGTCCAGTTACATTAATGTGATCAGCTTCGAAACGCGTGAATAACCACCTTTTGCAGCACAGATGTGGAAGAAGAGAGTCAGTGATGTTCTGGAAGGTACCGACAGGGATGTGCAGCCGTGTAGACTCCAGTGCCGTGGTCAGCAGCGCTACGTTTCTCGGTTGAGGATCCATGGCACGAACAGCCCAGTTGAGGTGGTCCCACAGATTCTCGGTTGGTTTTAAATCCGGTGAGTCTGGTGGCCAGGGGAGTACAGTAAACTCATCTTGGTGCTCGTTGAACCACGCACGTACACTGTGAACTGTGTGACGTGTGGCATTGACCTGTTGGTAGATGCCATTGTGCCGAGGAAAAACAAACAGCATGTAAGGGTGGACAGTGTCCCCAACGATAGATGCTTACTTTTGTTGATCCATTGTGCCTTCCAGAATGACGAGATCACCCACGGAATGCCACGAAAACATTCCACAGAGCATAACGCTCCCTGCTCTGGTCTGGATTCTTCCAATGATTGTTGCCAGGCCGGACACGCCAACGGCCACCTGTCCGATGAAGCATAAAACGTGACTCATCTGAAAAGGCCATAGCGATAGTGGCGTGCAAATACCACCCTTCGTTGACGATGAACAGCCGTCGGCATGGGAGCATGAACCAGGCCCATACACAGTAACTCTGCTGAACAGCCGTTCAGCAGACTCTGCCGGTTGCCCCTTGGTCCATCTGGGCAGTCAGTTGCTCAACAGCTGAACATCTAGAGACGAGGTACTGGCGGAATTAAAAGCTGCGAGGACGGGGCGTGAGTCGTGCTTGGGTAGCTCAGTTGGTAGAGCACTTGCCCGCCAAAGGCAAAGGTCCCGAGTTCGAGTCTCGGTCCGGCACACAGTTGTAATCTGCCAGGAAGTTTCAGATGAACATCTATTCGTCTGTGCACATCTTCGCAACTGTCGTTGAACCCTCTCATCTATAACCCATAGTGCACCACAGTTGCCCTGGCGATGGTTTTGAATGGTATCATATTTCCATAGCTGCCTTAGCGATTGTTTTGGATGGCATCACATTTCTATGCATGGTATACCTCAACCACAGCAGCATGCGAATAGTATACAAATTTAGCCGCTTCAGAAATGCTCCCCCCCCCCCCCCCCCCCTAGCACAAAAGTCAATGATTATGCGAGTTTGGACATCAATAAGAGAAAAGTCACACAATAATATCGCTTATAAATTTCCATTGGAAGAAAAATAATTTACTGGTTTCTAAAAGAACTTAGTGTCTCTTCCACTAAAACACTTCTGTCCCTTTAGGTATTTGCTCCACGATTGGCGATCTGGTACAAGGAGTCTGCCTGACGGGCACACACATTCGCCTAGGAAATCGGAATGTGCCTAAGCAGAATTCGAAATTGTCTCATGGGAACACACTTTTGATTACCAGTAGTTTTTCCATACTGGAAAAGAAGTTGAGCACTCAAGATCACCAACTACTAACTTCAGTTTTAAACACGTCTACTCCATAGGCCCCACTACACCACATACACCTGGGAGGGCTGCTACCCGATGCCCAGATTTGTTGAGCTCCAGTCCGCTTCACGAAGTTGTTTAACACGTAGCCCTCCCAACCAATCAGAACCAGGAGCATAATTTTAGGCGGTTCCTGCTTCCATTTATAATGCTTCTGCAAGGTGCTGCTTCCTGATTTCTCTATTTCCGCCACTAATTGTGCTCCCACGTGCCATCTGTGAGTGGTTATTGTACGTTGACGTCAACACAGGTGGTGGTCACGTTAATATGACTGGACAGTGCAGTATCAAGACTGCAAATATTAGCAAAATGGCTTTCTAATGTCACAGGTAAAAAAAAAAATACAAATAATAGCGACATAAATTGTGTGGGGGAGAACACGTCGGGTGTTTGCTGAGGTAGGACCTGTGCCCAAATAGCCTTTCCACCTCAGCTGCACAGTAAACTTTGTAAGTGTACATTTTATATTGATGATGTCTGGATACGAATGATCGCGTAGGCAGCGCTTTCAGTTAGTGTTTTGAAGTTGTATTTTTATTGTGACAATAGCTACAGATTTAGACATTGGGAGTGTAAATGAACAATGCTTACGCAAATTCATTACATCTCTCACCCTGTTGTTTGTTAAGTGGGCCACGCGGCTGCTACGGTCGCAGGTTCGAATCCTGCATCGGGCATGGATGTGTGTAATGTCCTTAGGTTAGATAGGTTTACGTAGTTCTAAGTCTAGGGGACTGATGCCCTCAGATGTTAAGTCCCATAGTGCTTAGAGCCATTTGAGCCATTTTTGTTAAGTGGGATGACGCTTATTGTGTAGCTGTCCGTTTTCTCACTGGTGTAATTAGATCGTCGCTGATGATCTGGTCGCTATTGCGGGATGGACTGTTTTTCATCTTGGAGAATATAGTGAGACTTATTGCCAAGCAGGTTCTGAACTACCTGGAATTGCGTTTCCAAGTTCCGTGTAGCAGCAGCAGTGTTCTTGTAATTTTATACTGGAGTCGCTATTTAGATAAAGGTAGATATGTCTTGTCAGTTGGAATTAGAATCTGCCGTATAAGCTCCACGAATTCTGATGAATGTCACTTGTAGCTTTGAGCATTAGTTGTAACTAATGTTCGTTAAACACACTCGAGGGTATAGGGCCGCAAAAATATAATTTTACTAGATTAGCTCGTTAGCAGGAAACTTCCTCCTCCCCTCCCCCTACCAGCAAGTTTTTAAGGAATCGAGCTGTCATGTGCAAAACAGATGATCGAAAATACACGGTTGCTATAAACTACTGTGTGTTTCCCAGAGTTTAAAATGGGAGGAAATTCTTCTCTTGCTAACAGCCTGTACGAAAAATATTCCTTCCTGGATACAGATGGTAATTCCTGTTCCAGATTTTTCTTACATATTTACTTTTGTGATATTATTTTCCAATTATCTTCAGTGGTATATAGGCATATTGTGTCCAAAGTGAATAGCAAAAACAGTTAGTACTAATTCTTGATGCTGAAGTTTTACCAGATGAACAACGAACATTTAGCAAACTGTAAAATATTTTGTTTTCATTATTTTGCGGTACTGTAGCCGAGAGAAAGTTTAGAAAATATTTGAAATTTTGCTTGAAGTTTATTGGAAGTTCCTAAGTGCTCTCATTATCAAACACGACTTTTTCCTAGGGAATTTCCGCTCCGTTGGAAGAAAAGCTAAAGTTTTATGCAACTCAGTGTTTATGACATCGTATCTCTTGAACAAAGATATAATTTTGTACGTACATTCAAATGGCTCTGAGCACTATGGGGCTCAACTGCTGAGGTCATTAGTCCCCTAGAACTTAGAACTAGTTAAACCTAACTAACCTAAGGACATCACAAACATCCATGCCCGAGGCAGGATTCGAACCTGCGACCGTAGCGGTCTTGCGGTTCCAGACTGCAGCGCCTTTAACCGTACGGCCACTTCGGCCGGCACGTACATTCCGTGGCATATGAGGATACTGGCTCCAAACAATTTTGCAAATAGACTTCATAGTAAAGAAACAATAAATTTAAATGTTATGCCTGAAGCCTAAGTTTTACTGCATGAGTAGCTATAATGTATAACGTAGTAACAGGCAAACGTTTTTCCGTTCATCATTTTGTGGCGGGCTGCCAGCGATAAAAGGTTTCGAAAATGTTTGAAACGGTGTGCAACCTTTGTTGGAAGTCGCCAGTAGCGGGGCAAAGTTTGTTTCAGGACAGTCTGCATTTTTGCAAACTTATTCAAGATGGCGGCTATGGTTGGGTAGTTCTTCCACCTCCTCTCCAAGGGGGTAGCATCATTGATATCACCACCACAACTCCTCCCCCTCCTTCTTCCCCTCACCCCTTTCCCTGTACCTACTACCAATTCACTCCTCCCCCCATTTCCTCCCTCTCATCCACTTGTGAATTGGTGAGAAAAAGACTCTGTCTGCACTGAGCTGCTGGAGAGGAAGGACAGAAGATACTGTCCATATTATCCTTCTGGAAGAATTTCCTGAAGCCGGCCGGTTGGCCGAGTGGTTCTAGGTGCTACACTCTGGAACCCCGCGACCTCTACGGTCGCAGGTTCGAATCCTACCTCGGGAATGGATGTGTGTGATGTCCTTAGGTTAGTTAGGTTGAAGTAGTTCTAAGTTATGGGGAACTGATGACCTGAGATGTTAAGTCCCATAGTGCTCAGAGCCGTTAGAACCATTTGAACTACTTCGTCCTATTCCACTACGCCAGACTGAATGTACCATGAATGTACCAGAGGAGCTTGCCTTGGTGCATGGGGCTCGACTGAGGACGCTTGAAACGAGTTTTATTCCCATTTCCAATCCCATATCTGACACCTTTCTGTGTGCCCTAGTCCACAATATCACTCGAAATTGGCGGGGAACTCTCCTACAACTGCTGCCAGAAGAATTGCCCCTACCTATCTACAAGTGTATAGCTGCTGAGGAACTTGTGCATAGATAAACAGTAAGAAGGGATAGGACAGAAAGCTATTACTGATGTGTGGGAAGAGTTGCCATCTTCCGACCTACGAGTGAAACAAATGCTGAGGAACCCGTACATACATACATGGTAAGAAGGGATAGGACAGCAATCTGTCTCACTAAAGTGTAGGAAGAGTAGCCTCCTACCGATCTACAACTGAAGTAGCTACTGTGAAACTTGTCACAGATACGTGGTAAGAAGAGATGGGAAGGAAACTATCACTGAAGTGTAGGAAGAGTTGCCTTCTACCGATCTAAAAGTGTGTAACTGCTGAGGAACTTGTACACAAATGCATGGTAAAAGGGACAGGGCAGCACTTAGACATAGGAAGGCCAATACACGCTACCCACAACTGATGGAAAATGCTTCACTGCTCTAATTACGCATTGAAAGTGTCATGAAAAACAGTGAAGTGGATCATAATGCATCACAAGCACTAGAAATTCAGAAAAATCATTGTAGTAAGACAACTACAGCGAAAACCGACTCCAAAAAGATCGTGTCAGAAGATAATGGTGGCAGCTGAAAGTGTGTTCACCTCGGTGTGTGGATACAGACTAAGCAGCTTAGAACCAGTCTTATCTCACCTCCTGCATCCACATCCCCTCCTTTCTCCCTCTACTCCGCCTATATGTAGGGATACTGGTTTTTCCAGGCTTGTTATAACCTGTTGCTGATGGTACACAAAGACATCCATCCACTACAGTTGCCCTGCTTTGGTCGATGTTGGGTTGACAATGGTATACTGTTTCCAGTCTGCAGCTGGACCCTCCCGCTGGTAGTGGTTCTGCTTTTCCAGGCTTGTTCTCTCGCTGACTGTCGATCACGAATGAAGAACTGACTGGTCAACAGCAGCGTGCTTTCAAATGTTCTGGATGTGCAGGCACTCCCTGAATCCGGTCCTCGACTAAGTAAAATCAGTTAGATGTAGGAAAAATATTATTATGTCCCGTGTGCATGAGATACACGTGGATCTTTACACTAGTCATCTAACTGCGTGTACACGCTAGGACCGGTAGCTGCATTCAGTTATAACCCGTCATTGCTCGCATTTATTCTACTTCTGCAGGTACACTTGCTGAGGACTGTCTGGTAGAGGTTTCAGACACTCCACTGTACCTAATAACAGCTTTGTGTGTTTGTGTTTGTACGTGTGTTTGTGTGTGTGTGTTCTCATATACTGTGGAAGGAGGAGATTGTTGCTGTACGGACGGCAGAGTCAGTGGAGGAATTTCAGACAGGTCAGTTGCTTCTCGTAGAGTGACACGCTGCAAGTCTGCCTAAAGTGTTTCCGTTCTTGACAGCTCAACTGCTGTAATGTCAGCTCATTTATTTAAAAAAAGTGACTGAATAAATATGGACACTCATTGGCTGCACAAAGTATTACCAGCGTGTATTTTCCAGGTGTGGTTCTTATGCTTACTACAACGAATATTGTACCAGCAGATCTCACCTCACATCATGTAACAGGTGTTTCTTACACTTCTAAAACGAATACTGTGACAGTGCAAACAGTCGATGTAGTGCTAAAAGCAATGAAATTTCCAGCTAAATAAGCGTAAACTCAATCTCCAGGTGTGATTCTTACGATTGATACAACGAATATACCACTGACAGATCTGACCTCACATCGTGTAAAAGGTGCAGTCTTAAACTTTTAAAAAATGAATGCTGTGACACCAGCAGTGCAGATAGCGGATATAGTACTATAATCAATGAAATCTCCAGCTAAATAAACGTAAACTCACCCTCATGGTATGAACTTGTGCTTGGTACAATGAATGTTGCACCGAGAACATTGAATCTTGTGTTGAATATACTACAAAATTAGCACTTAAAACCATCCAAAACTCCGTAATCATACATCCAGCTAGCAAATTTCACACACTATGATGAGTAGAAGACTTCGCCGATAACATAATGCTGGTGGGACCAAACAACAAAACGGTAACCAATATTGAGCGAATTTTCCAGAATGGATAGACGCGTTTTTCTTGTGACTGTACCAGTGAGTCTTAGGAGGAGAGAGATGTAATCCTCTTATACATGAGCAACTATTAAAAAAAAAGAACACACACACACACACAATAGCAATGACTATATTACGCTATGTGCGCATCCTGGCCTTGTTCCTACAGGAAGACAAAACACTGTAATAACATCACACACGTATTTCTAGGAAATGCCAATCTCTGGAACAATAGTGTAATACTTGACTATTCATCACCTCCCCCTGCTGCTGACAGCCTCAGATGTCAGTGGAATGAGGGACAGAGGGTGTGAGAAGTCCCAGCTTCGGGACCCAACACACGAACTAGCGTAACTGTGATCTGCTATCTGTGTATTTACAACAGAATAAGGTCAGCGCCCTGTCTCACTACAGTAAAACTGAAGTGATATCAGGTGTTCCCCAGGGGAGCGTCCTAGGACCTCTGCTGTTCCTGATCTATATAAATGACCTGGGCGACAATCTGAGCAGTTCTCTTAGGTTGTTCGCAGATGATGCGTTAATTTACCGTCTAGTAAGGTCATCCGAAGACCAGTATCAGTTGCAAAGCGATTTAGAAAAGATTGCTGTATGGTGTGGCAGGTCGCAGTTGACGCTAAATAACGAAAAATGTGAAGTGATCCAAATGAGTTCCAAAAGAAATCAGTTGGAATTCGATTACTCGATAAATAGTACAATTCCCAAGGCTGTCAATTCAACTAAGTACCTAGGTGTTAAAATTACGAACAACTTCAGTTGGAAAGACCACATAGATAATATTGTGGGGAAGGCGAACCAAAGGTTGCGTTTCATTGGCAGGACACTTAGAAGATGCAACAAGTCCACTAAAGAGACAGCTTACACTACACTCGTTCGTCCTCTGTTGGAATATTGCTGCGCGGTGTGGGATCCTTACCAGGTGGGATTGACGGAGGACATCGAAAGGGTGCAAAAAAGGGCAGCTCGTTTTATATTATCACGTAATAGGGGAGAGAGTGTGGCAGATATGATACGCGAGTTGGGATGGAAGTCATTAAAGCAAAGACGTTTTTCGTCGCGGCGAGATCTATTTACGAAATCTCAGTCACCAACTTTCTCTTTCGGATGCAAAAATATTTTGTTGAGCCCAACCTACATAGGTAGGAATGATCATCAAAATAAAATAAGAGAAATCAGAGCTCGAAAAAAAAAGGTTTAGGTGTTCGTTTTTCCCGCGCGCTATTCGGGAGTGGAATGGTAGAGAGACAGTATGATTGTGGTTCGACGAACCCTCTGCCAAGCACTTAAATGTGAATTGCAGAGTAATCATGTCGATGTAGATGTAGACAGGTTAGGAACTGAACAGCCAACAGCATGCTATGGCCCTCGGCTACGTCTTGTGGTGGGAAGAGGCAGCTCCAGCGGCTGCACTCACCACGGGGTCAGGCACTGCGACCAGAGACAATTGTGATCACTGCAGGTGGTCGCTATTCAATATGCTGGAGCCGATCACCTCCCCCTGCTGCTGACAGCCTCAGGTGTCAGTGGAATGAGGGAGAGAGCGTGTGAGAAGTCCCAGCGTCGGGACCCAACACACGAACTAGCGTAGCTGTGATCTGCAATCTGTGTATTTACAACAGAATAAGGTCAACGCTCTTTCTCACCACAGAAATCCATTTATGTGTGTGTGTATTTTTGTGACAGTTTGTAGATATCATGACTGGGTTACTGGGTTACATATTGGAGGTGGATGGTATAATTTGAAATAGCAAGCCACATCCAGTAAGCAATAAGTGTATATACGAGGGCAGTTCAATAAGTAATGCAACACATTTTTTTTCTCGGCCAATTTTGGTTGAAAAAACCGGAAATTTCTTGTGGAATATTTTCAAACATTCCAGCTTCGTCTCCTATAGTTTCATTGACTTCCGACAGGTGGCAGCGCTGTACGGAGCTGTTAAAATGGCGTCTGTAACGGATGTGCGTTGCAAACAACGGGCAGTGATCGAGTTTCTTTTGGCGGAAAACCAGGGCATCTCAGATATTCATAGGCGCTTGCAGAATGTCTACGGTGATCTGGCAGTGGACAAAAGCACGGTGAGTAGTTGGGAAAAGCGTGTATCATCATCGCCGCAAGGTCAAGCAAGACTGTCTGATCTCCCGCGTGCGGGCCGGCCGTGCACAGCTGTGACTCCTGCAATGGCGGTGCGTGCGAAAACACTCGTTCGAGATGATCGACGGATCACCATCAAACAACTCAGTGCTCAACTTGACATCTCTGTTGGTAGTGCTGTCACAATTGTTCACCAGTTGGGATATTCAAAGGTTTGTTCCCGCTGGGTCCCTCGTTGTCTAACCTAACACCATAAAGAGGAAAGGAGAACCAGCTGTGCGGAATTGCTTGCTCGTCATGTGGCTGAGGGTGACAATTTCTTGTCAAAGATTGTTACAGGCGATGAAACATGGGTTCATCACTTCGAACCTGAAACAAAACGGCAATCAATGGAGTGGCGCCACACCCACTCCCCTACCAAGAAAAAGTTTAAAGCCATACCCTCAGCCGGTAAAGTCATGGTTACAGTCTTCTGGGACGCTGAAGGGGTTATTCTGTTCGATGTCCTTCCCCATGGTCAAACGATCAACTCTGAAGTGTATTGTGCTACTCTTCAGAAATTGAAGAAACGACTTCAGCGTGTTCGTAGGCACAAAAATCTGAACGAACTTCTCCTTCTTCATGACAACGCAAGACCTCACACAAGTCTTCGCACCCGAGAGGAGCTCACAAACCTTCAGTGGACTGTTCTTCCTCATGCACCCTACAGCCCCGATCTCGCACCGTCGGATTTCCATATGTTTGGCCCAATGAAGGACGCAATCCGTGGGACGCACTACGCGGATGATGAAGAAGTTATTGATGCAGTACGACGTTGGCTCCGACATCGACCAGTGGAATGGTACCGTGCAGGCATACAGGCCCTCATTTCAGGGTGGCGTAAGGCCGTAGCATTGAATGGAGATTACGTTGAAAAATAGTGTTGTGTAGCTAAAAGATTGGGGAATAACCTGGTGTATTTAAATGCTGAATAAAACAACCCCTGTTTCAGAAAAAAAATGTGTTGCATTACTTATTGAACTGCCCTCGTACATATCGATAAATATCGAAAGTATCGAAAAATGTAACAAAATCAGTAAAATTCTGCTACGGCATATTCTTGCTGGATACCTGCATTTATATTTAGAGTTTAGTGGAAATGCATCAGTCCACAGAATAACTGCCTGGGATTTTAGCTCCGCGGGACTGCTACGGTCGCAGGTTCGAATCCTGCCTCGGGCATGGGTGTGGGTGATGTCCTTAGGTTAGTTAGGTTTAAGTAGTTCTAAGTTCTAGGGGACTTATGACCTAAGATGTTGAGTCCCATAGTGCTCAGAGCCATTTGAACCATTTTTGATTTTAGCTATCGTGCTGCATGTATGGGTCTGTGATCGAAGTCGTTTCCATAGACATAACGAAGACCTGTGTTACATTTCATCACATGTACTGGAGAAAAGCCAATTTAGTAAGGGGCGTTCTTGTGTGGTGGAGGAACTGAGAGTTGTCATGATGGATGTTGTAGTTTTGGAAACAGTTTATTGCAGTTTGGATATATTTGGTAGACGTTTTAATGGTGTTTGGGAACATTTTGACATAATGTCAACCTCTCAAACACTCAAGACCGAGAGAAACTTATAAATTATGCTCTATCGCATTTAGTTTTAAGTATCCACCTGTAAACTGCCTGGAGATTCGTAACAGCGACTCCAGGAAATTTTTATTTTAAAGTAGGAGAAACATATTTCCCTCAATCTAGGACAGTGTTCTCCACCATACCATCGGATACAGATATTACTGAATTAGAGTTGGTTCTCGCAAACGATGTTTTTCCCACAGGTATTAAGAAAAAGAACCAATGTATGGAACAGACTTAAACCATTCCTTATTAAGGAAATTACTCCTCTAAGTACAGTTAATGTACTGTGTGTTCAGAATGAAGCTACACAACATCAGGGTAACGAAAGGAGAACGCGGCTATATGGTAAAGACAACTGTAGCTAGAAAAAGAGGCAAATGCAGATTTGCTAGCAGGGTTTATGTATGACTTTAAACATTGTGTATGGGGGAAATTTTATATTGGGGGACTATTAGCATTTACAGTAAACAGTAACAGAAACTGGGCATATATTGGAGTACTGGTGGAAATGAATAAAACTGCTTGTTCTGGGGTGAGAGTGGACTGATTTATATACGAGGGTTGGAACTTAAATAGTGGCAACCATTTATTCACAACCGATACAAAAGAGTTAAATGTTTGCACCTGTTACTGTCCTTCAAAGTAGTCACCAGCGTTGTGTAGATCCCGTTGCCAGCGATTTGGTAGGCGTAGTATACCTGTTCTTTTGATGGTGCGAAGACCAGTAAGGAAGTCATCTGTATCGTTTACTCGTAATGCTGTCTGCCCCTCTTCTTGTGTGTTTCCACCTGTCTCCTCCTTCACCATACCCCATATTGTGTTTATTTTGTTATCTGATGTGATTATTTTTCTCGCGTAGTACATTTCCTGTGATGTCCGTATTAGTATCATCAATATTTTGCAGCATGTCTTGTAATGTGCTATAGTGTCAACAACAGATCTGTTTCTAATTGACAGATGCAGTTTACTTTTTATTTTACAAGAAACCTTTCTTCCATGATTAGTCCATGGCTTTGTAGACTGGTCCCATCTGTGCTAGTTTTGGGGGCAATCAGTATTATAATAAGGTAAGTACTTTATTAACAAAAGTGTTATATTTTTCATTCACGCTACGAGCATTGTGTACATCACTGCAGTTCATGTTTTTGAGGAGTGTCTTAAAACACTCCTTTTTTGGCTTCACTGACTAGCCTATTGAATTAAGATTTTATAGGTTTTATATCCTTTTCCGTATCAACGTTTAACAAAAAGAACTGCATATCATAACCTGGGAGGCCTTGACTTCTGGTTGTCAGACGTCTACAAGGAGTTACAGAAACTGGTAATTGGCAGGAAGTCCTACTGCTGCTTGATAGTCATAGGTGATTCTGACGCAAAAGTACGAGGAAAGCCAAAGAAATATTTTTCAGTGGAGAACTTCAGATATAACACCAGAAATGACAGAGCGCATACGTCAATAGAAGTAGGTGAGAACAATATGCTCGTTCTTAAAATATCCTTCCAAAAGAAATATAAGACACAATAAAAAATAGAATACTACGGTCCTACGTTTCTGATGTAATTTAACCATCTTCTTCTATGTGTTTTCTTATCGATCTTAATCAACCGAAGAACTTTCTTGGCTACTCTTCAATCTATTACCCTGGCAACATGTCTCACCCATCTCAATTTCATTGTCATTACACTCATAATTTCGTCTTCCACTCCGTGCTGCCTTCTGTTCTACTTGTCCATTTCCCTGTCCCTTCTACTAACTCGTCTCTCTATCGCTCGTTGAGTCACTGTCATATTTAGAATGGTTTTTGCTTGGGAAAACTGCGGATCTCCACCTCAAGTCAAAACCGGTAATAAACAATTATCGCAGATGTTCCCTTTAAGACAGGTAGGAAAGGTACCCAGGAACAGATATAGACTCAGATCACAATATGGTAGTGATGAAGATTAAGCTGAAGTTTAAGAGTTTAGTCGGGAAGAACCTACACGCAAAGAAGTGAGATACGAGAGTGCTGAGAAATGACGGGACACGCTTGAAGTTCTCTAAGGCTGCGGAAACAGCAATAAGGAATAGCTCAGTAAACAGTGTAGTTGAGGAGGAATGGACATATCTAAAAAGGGCAATCACAGAAGTTGTAAAGAAAAACATAGGTACAGAGAAGGTAACTGCGAAGAAACCATGGGTAACAGAAGAAATACTTCAGTTCATTGATGAAAGAAGGAAGTAGAAAAATGTTAAGGGGTGTTCACGAATACAGAAATACAAGCCGCTGAGAAATGAAATAAATAGGAAGAGCAGGTAAGCTAAGACGAAATGTCTGTATGAAAAATGTGAAGAAACGGGAAAAGATATGATTGTCAGAAGGACTGACTCAGCATATAAAAAGTCAAAACGACCTTCGGTGTAATTAAAAGCAAGGGTGATAACATTAAAAGTGGAACGAGAATTCCACTGTCAAATACAGAAGAGAGGGCGAATAGGTGGAAAGAGTACATTGACGACCTCTATAAGGGGGAAGATTTGTCAGATCTGATAGAAGAAGAAACAGGAGTCGATTTAGGTGAGACAGAGGATCGGGTTTTGGAATAAGAATTTCAAAGAACTTTGCAGGGCTTAAGATCCAATAAGGCAGAAGGGATAGATATCATTCCATCAGAATTTATAAAAACATTGGGGAAGTAGCAACAAAACGACTATTCACGTTGATGTGTAGAATGTATGAGTCTGGCGACATACCATCTGACTTCCGGAAAAATATCATCCACATTCCGAAGATTGCAATAGCTGACAAGTGCGCCAATTATCGCACAATCAGCTTAACAGTTCATGCATCCAAGTTGCTGACAAGACTAATGTTCAGAAAAATGAGGATGTGCTAGATTACGATCAGATTGGCTTTAGGAAAGGTAAAGGCATCTGAGAGGCAATTATAAAGTTGCGGTTGATAATGGAAGCAAGACTGAAGAAAAATCAAGACACTTTCATCGGATTTGTCGACATGGAAAAAACGTTCGACAATGTAAATGTGCAAGATGTTCGAAATTCTGAGAAAAATAGCGGTATGCTATAGGGAGAGAGGGATAGTAAGAGTGGACGACAAAAGAACGAAGTGCTCGGATTAAAAAGGGTATAAGACAGGGATGTAATCTTTCCCCCCTACTGTTCAATCTATACGTCGAAGACGCGTTAATGGAAATAAATGAAAGGTTCAGAAGTGGAATTACAATTCGAGGGGAAATGATATCAATGATATGATTCGGTGCTGACATTGCTATCCTGAGTGAAAGTGAAGAATAATTACATGACCTGCTGAATGGAATGAACGATCCAATGAGTACAGAATATGGACTGAGTGTAAATCGAAGAAAGACGAAAGTAATGAGAAGTATCAGAAATGAGGACAGCGAAAAAACTTAACATCAGGATTCATGGTCACGAAGTTAATGAAGTTAAGGAATTCTGCTACCTAGGTAGCAAAATACCCAATGATGCACAGAGCAAGGACAACAAAGGCAGACTAGCACTGGCAAAAAGGCCATTTCTGGCCAAGAGAAGTCTACTAGTATCAAACATAGACCTTAATTTGAGGAAGAAATTTCTAATAATGTACGTCTGGAGTACAGGATTGTACAGTTGTGAAACATGGACTGCGGGAAAACCGCAACAGAAGAGAATCGAAGCATTTGGGACTTGGTGTTACAGACGAAAGTGGACTGATATGGTGAGAAATGAGGAGGTTCCGAACAGAATCGGAGAAGGAAGGAATATGTGGAAAACACTGACAAGGAGAAGGGACAGGATGGTAGGACATCTGTTAAGACATGAGGGAATGACTTCCATGGTGCTAGAAGGAGCTGTAGAGGGCAAAAACTGTAGAGGAAGACAGAGATTGGGATACATCCAGCAAATAATTGAGGACGTAGGTCATAAGAGCTATTCTGAGATGAGGAGGTTGGCACAGGAGAGGAATTGTGGCGTACGGCCTCAATTTGGTTAACGCGTTTATTTGTGTACGTTCTGAAGTAATCATGCGTTCCTGTGTCAGTTGGAAAATATGAATATAATCTAATCTCTCAAACAGGGATAGTGGCCAAGTTCCATGAAAAGCATATCATGGAAATTCGGCTAAGGCTTCAAGCTGCAAGAAAATGCTATAATTTTGTATGTAATTTATAGTTTTCTCAGTAATAGCGGAGCACGGAAAAGGTAATTTTCGTATTGCAGACTCTTTGGACATGCAAGCCATAGCGGAGACGTTGTCGCCTCCAAAGGAAGCATCGATGAGGCCGTGACCTGAGTGGAACGAGGCGGTCAGAGTTGAACGATGTTTCCTCCGCAGAGTGCGACATAAACCTATTGGACGATAGGGAAGTGCCCTGGTGGCAAACGTTTCGGCAGGCGACAGCAGTTGGCGGTAACAGCATCAGCCGAGCGCGCAAGTGAGGTATAAACTAGTTTGTGTTCCTCGAGCGTACAGCGAGCGGCGAGCCATGGCATTTGAGGAAACTATCACAGCGGTACACGAAACGCCAGAAATTTAGAAATCTAGTCATTCTTAGTATAAAAACAGGTCGATTGGAAAGGAGGATATGGAGTGAAATAGTCGGCCGTCGTGGCCGAGCGGTTCTAGGCGCTACAGTCTGGAACCGCGCGACCGCTACGGTCGCAGGTTCGAATCCTGCCTCTGGCATGGATGTGTGTGATGTTCTTAGGTTAGTTGGGTTTAAGTAGTTCTAAGTTCTAGGGGACTGATGACCTCAGAAGTTCAGTCCCATAGTGCTCAGAGCCATTTGGAACGAAATAGCAATGAAGCGTAACGTTGTTCTGGCAACACTAATTTACAAGCATGTCTCGCAAATTTCTTGGCGCTAGTGCTGGTAGCTGGAATTGTTTGAATTGTATAATACTATTTTCGTTTATATAAAATTAAAAAAAAAATGAACTGACTTGTACTTAAATCAAGGTCACTGTAAGTTTTCCCTCTGGCGATATACTTGAATGGAAATTGGTTCAGGGTACTCTCGAGCGTACATCAATCTTTTTAAGAACGTAATCAAATGTAGACACACACATTTTAGTGCATTCATGGGATGTACTAGGCAAATGTAGACACACACATTTTAGTGCATTCATGGGATGTACTAGGATCTTATCGTAAAGTCTTATACAATGTATTAAACTCTTGAAACGATTCTCTCCGTTTCAATAGAATACCGAATAAATCGACTTTCAGAAACGTATTTCCCTCTGCTATCAAATCGGGTAACAAAACGTCCGTTCGTGTGTCTCTGCAGAGCGCCATTATGCACCGCTGAGCAAAGAACTGCTACTCAGGACACTACAGCGTCGGCTCACATTCTGACGTCATCGGGAAGTCAGTTACTCCGACGTCGTCGGGAAGTAAGTTACTCTGTACTTTTTGATACGTGGGTTTGGAGCTATCAAAATGTGTGACACAAATAGCCGTACCTTTTTATTTTACTGACTTATAAGCTAACGTTTATTATACCGCCAAGGGACCATCGACATTAGTATGTCACGCAGATTTCAACTTGATAACGTCTACCCCTTCCTGACTAAAACAGGTCTTAAAAGAGGGATGCACAACAGACAGATAACAAATGAAAAACTTTTTTTCATGACATATACTCACAAATTTAGAGTTTTCTCATTTTTTCCTTTGGTTTTACTGTAAAACGTTGCTTCTTGCCAAATGTCATGAGTCTAGTCCAACGGGAAGTATCCTACAGGGTTTAATGTGTGAGTTTGCGAGTGTCAAAATGTGTGACGTAATTGCCCGTGTCTTTTGACTGCATTGACTTAGGATTTCAGTTTTTCAAAATGCCAGTGGACATCAGGCTTTAGTATGTGACATAAATCTCAACTCGATAGATATACCAGGTCCTAAGAAAAAGGAGTCTTAACAGACAAACAGACAGACAGACGTACAACAAGAAGTGATCCTATAAGATCCTGTAAGTGTTCCGTTTTTACCGACTGAGGCACGGAACCATAATTAATTATGTAACATAATTTTTTCGAGGTGTTAATTAAACTTTTTGACTACGTCTTGCGCAGTTCAAGAGTCTAACGAAAGGTCAACGCCTACCAATTGATGCCGGACGTCACCTCAGTTCTATGCGAGTTGCTAGGGCTTTGTTGCAGCCTTACATCAAACTAATAGTTTCAGAACCGAGAGCACATATTCAAAGCCGGACGCCGACCTCTCCTACAGCTTTCCACTTTGGCGCGCCCAAAACGAACCGGCTCAACCCGCTACCCACCGTACGCCAGCCGTCCTTTATTACAGAACAGAGACAGATCCTTTGTCTGGAATGCTATATTTTACGCGAAACGGCATCGGGGTTCCGCACATTTCCTATCGTCTCGACTGAAGTGGCCAGTTCTTTTCAGGTAGGAAGGGCTTGTCGCACAAAGGAAATTCACTCTACAGTTCCGCAATTTCTGCCAGGGGCGTAGTTAGAGGGCTTCCCCGGCACCATTTGCCAGCTCACGGTTGCTCCTTTTCAAGGCGATAGCATCTCAGTCCAAGGCTTGCATGTTCGAGAAGTCGGGAACACGAAAATTACCATTTCCTTTCGCGGCTGTTATTGAGAAAACTATAAATAATAATACAGTATTATTATCTTCCTTGGTAGCCAAATGTCCGTGTTATACTTTTCACTAAACTTGGGTATTACACCTGTTCACTGAAGTTGATTAAATTCACACGTACCAACTGGCACAAGAACGCACAGTTAGTTAAGGCTATAAACAGAGAAATATGTTAAGCAAATTAACCTTTCGTCGCAGTGGCTTTTTAAAGAAGTAAACAGCAGTGTAAAAATGGACCGGAGCACAATTTAAAACAAAATAGGCTTTTCAAAGCCAGGCTTCCTACGTGTGTGAAAAAGAACATTTCCAATGAGTGTTTACTACTTGTTTTGTCTGAGGATGGAGATCCATGATGTTTGCCTCCAAAATTAATCGAAATCAGATAGTGACTCAACGAGCGATAGTCTGATGAGTTATTATGGGAATCAGGAAAACAGGCAATTAGATCAGAATGCAGAATGGGGTAACAGATAGAATTCTGACTAATAAAAATGAAATGAAGCTGGTTGGGACATGTAACCAGTAAACAGATGAGAGGATGGAAGATGGGCGAAGGAATTTCTTCGCTTGATTTCGATCGATAAGAAAAGACCTAGAAGATGACGTAATGGAAGATGGATAAATAACATTAGAAACAGAGGATCTTCACCCCTTGTTCAATATTTATTCTTTCCATTTTCTATATATATTCTCTTGGAACGGTGTGTGAGGACAAAAGTACCGTTTCCGACAAACTGTGGTACTGAATGTCCCCTGTCATTTCTGGAGTTCAAGTTCTCCACTGAAAAATATTTATTTGGTTTTCATACTACTTGTCTGTCAGAAACCTCCAATATTATCAAGCGGTAGGAGGACTTCGTGTCAGTTATCAGTTCCTGTAACCTTCTTAGAGGTCTTCTGTTTTCCTATACTAATGTAAGCCCATTGGTGCCCAGACTTGTATGATTACCACGTAATATATTTAGTTTTTTTTTTAAGCATGTGTTGTTGTTCAGCCTGAGATTCCGTCATTTAATATTCTTGTAATGTTTTTATTTCTAATAACATTTACAATAGAGTTTCCTCCCTACTCTTTAGTTCTGTAATAAAAACATTTGACCAAATTTTTGTTTAATTTAGTCTTAATTTTATCGTCGCACGTATAACACATTTTACATCACTTCTGTTAACTTCTTTTGACCTGTGTCTGTGTGAAACAATGTAAGATTGTGGGTCCACCTTGATGGAAACACTTTTTGTTTATTTTTATTTTGTTTTATTATGTCCCATTTGTTCTTATTTAATTACGCTTCCTAATCCACTAACCTAATTTTGGACTATAAACTCATGCAATTTACTGTCAGTAAATAAAATTTAGTAGCAGGTTGCAATAGGTGACCCTACTGAGAAAACTCGAGCGAGGTGGCGCAGTGGTTAGTACACTGGACTCGCATTCGGGAGGACGACGGTTCAATCCCACGTCCGGCCATCCTGATTTAGGTTTTCCGTGATTTCACTAAATCGCTTCAG
Source organism: Schistocerca nitens (assembly GCF_023898315.1). Taxonomy (NCBI): domain Eukaryota; kingdom Metazoa; phylum Arthropoda; class Insecta; order Orthoptera; family Acrididae; genus Schistocerca; species Schistocerca nitens. The sequence continues at coordinate 891,289,269 of NC_064617.1, forward strand.
GAAAATGCCGGGATGGTTACTTTGAAAGCGCACGGCCGACTTCCTTCCCCATCCTTCATTAATCCGATGAGACCGATGACCTCGCAGTTTGGCCTCCTCCCCCAAATGGTTCAAATGGCTCTGAGAACTATGCGACTTAACTTAGGTCATCAGTCGCCTAGAACTTAGAACTAATTAAACCTAACTAACCTAAGGACACCACACACATTCATGCCCAAGGCAGGATTCGAACCTGCGACCGTAGTGGTCGCTCGGCTCCATACTGTAGCGCCTAGAACCGCACGGCCACTCCGGCCGGCTCTCCTCCCCCAAATCAACCAACCAACCTACTGAGAAATATAAGGATAGGTGGAAATGGGTTGGGGAGTGGGAGGAGGGTGTGATCCGAATAGAGTAATTCCAGTGACAAATAGTGAAATCCAAGCTGGTGATTCCCATGTGGTAACCATCAGAAAGAAGTACATGCGGCCTGCTCACGGCCCTGCACTGCTAAAAGCACGGAGAGTGTAGGTTTGTTACGCTCAGGACTTCGTGGATATTACTGGAGCTGGCAGATTACTGAATGACAACGCGAACACGAAATGTCTTCTGGAACATAAGTAGGAGTGCCTATTTGCTTCCTCTACCCTGAGTGAAATGCACAAGTTCCAATGAATCTTCACCAGCCTATAGTCTTCTATAGTTGCTGTCCTCTGCACAGAAAACAGCACGTAGGTCGTGAATCCGTTTTCTTGAGGCTGTAAGAACTTCTTAGCGAGGAACTGTTGTTTTAGAAATAAATAAATTTCCAGTCAGTTTGTTTACAGTCTGGAACCGCGTGACCGCTACGGTCGCAGGTTCGAATCCTGCCTCGGGCATGGATGTCTGTGATGTCCTTAGGTTAGTTAGATTTAAGTAGTTCTAAGTTCTAGCGGACTGATGACCACAGATGTTAAGTCCCATAGTGCTCAGAGCCATTCGAACCATTTTTTTTGTTTATACGGGATGCCACTCGCTTTTTATTGGAAGAACACGAGAAATTGCACGTTACATTCCGCTTTAGAGTCACGAATAATTTCTCTCCTTCAATAAATTAATGGTCTGCGTATTTCCGTAATTACCGTCATACTGTCCTCCACAATATGTTTCAATTAACCACACATGGCTCATAAAGTCTTAACTAACATTGACCGCGGCAGACAACATGTCTGCTCTCCGTGGCTTTCCAACCAGCTCTGATCTTACAGTCGAACCACTTCGCCCGCCATCCAAGTTGAGCGCGATCCGAAGTGCTTCGTCTGTCTTTTCGTTTAGTAGTTGTTTATTATTCTGCTGATTATTAATACTTGTGAAATAATGGAATGATAGCACCCTATTGAGAGATACTTTAATTTGAAATTCAAGTAAATACGCTGTTTAATTTGTCTAATATTAATAACGGAAAATTATCATTTGGCCGCCCAACTTCCTAATGCAGCAGCCAATCGCCGAGATGGACCACGATTTAGGCGGTCTTTCTCACAATACCCATACCGAACAAAGCATCTGTCATCGGTACCTCACACCACTTTACGTCATCTTGCCACTTCTACCTTTTCAACTGCTCTAAGAAGAGCTTCTTGTAGCTGAATATCATGGCTGCAAAGCCAGAAATATTACAGTATCCCACCAAATTTCTGCAAATATTCAGTGTTGACTGGCGTTGGTGTGATACTGAGACAAATGCTTTTCGGAAGTTAATAAATACTGCATCTATCTGACTGCTTTGATCCACGGATTCAGGGTGTCACGTGAGAAAACCACGAGTTCGGTTTTGCATGACTGATGTTTCTGGAATTCCTATTCTTTGGATTGGAGGACGTCATTCTGTTCAAGAAACTTTATTATGTTTGAACTCAGAATATATTATAAGTTTATACAGCAAATGGATGTCACAGACATTGGACGGCAGTTTGTGGATCATGTAGTGGCGTAGCAAGACAGCCAAGCCACTCGGAGGTAGCCGAAAGGCACGCGTTAAGCTCACGCAGATTGGCGTGAGGTCTGGAACAAGGTAAAGTAATTATCCTATAAAGAAAAGAACGTAGTTCTTGGAATACTTAACTTTAATCCACAATTGGAGAACATCGCTCTTGTTTAGACATTATTACACTGAATATAAACTGGTAATGGCGCCTTGCTAGGTCGTAGCAAATGACGTAGCTGAAGGCTATGCTAACTATCGTCTCGGCAAATGAGAGCGTATTGGTCAGTGTAGCTTCGCTAGCAAAGTCGGCTGTACAACTGGGGCGAGTGCTAGTACGTCTCTCTAGACCTGCCGTGTGGTGGCGCTCGGTCTGCAATCACTGACAGTGGCGACACGCGGGTCCGACGTATACCAGCGGACCGCGGCCGATTTAAAGGCTACCATCTAGCGGGTGTGGTGTCTGGCGGTGACACCACAGATCACTTACACTAAGCTTCATGTAAACAAGTGTGACTTGAGTATTCTTCCAACTACTGGCAACATTTTTTCTTTGGGGTTAAGATTCATACCAGTATGCCGTGAGTTTTTAGGCACTCTCAATTTGAATACATCCGTGGAGTGTAAGGACGCATCATTTCAAACTGAAACAGCTATACCAACGACGCATCGGCCGTCTTCGCAGTGGTCATCTGCGGAGTGACCGACTGCTAGGTTCTGGGGATGGTCAGTTGTCAGGTGACTTTCGACGTCACATTCTGGGATGCCATTAGAGAGAGTACTGGGAAGACCATCTCCAGAATCTAGCAGTAGGTCGCACTGATGATGAGCTCTACGAGGACGGTCAGAAATCAGTGATAGATCTACATCTACATCCATACTCCGCAAGCCACCTGACGGTGTGTGGCGGAGGGTACCTTGAGTACCTCTATCGGTTCTCCCAGTCTCGTATTGTTCGTGGAAAGAAAGATTGTCGGTATGCCTCTGTGTGGGCTCTAATCTCTCTGATTTTATCCTCATGGACTCTTAGTGAGATATACGTAGGAGGGACCAATATACTGCTTGACTTCTCGGTGAAGGTATGTTCTCGAAACTTCAACAAAAGCCTGTACAGAGCTACTGAGCGTCTCTCCTGCAGAGTCTTCCACTGGAGTTTATCTATCATATCCGTAGTGCTTTCGTGATTGCGAAATGATCCTGTAACGAAGTGCGCTGCTCTCCGTTGGATCTTCTCTCTCTCTTCTACCAACCCTATCTGGTACAGATCACACACCGGTGAGCAGTATTCAAGCATTGGGCGAACAAGTGTACTGTAACCTACTTCATTTGTTTTCGGACTGCATTTCCTTAGGATTCTTCCAATGAATCTCAGTCTGGCATCTGCTTTACCGACGATTAATTTTATTTGGTCATTCCATTTTAAATCACTCCTAAAGCCTACTCCCAGATAATTTATGGAATTAACTGCTTCCAGTTGCTGACCTGCTATATTGTAGCTAAATGATAAAGGGTCTTTCTTTCTATGCATTCGCAGCACATTGCACTTGTCTACATTAAGATTCAATTGCCATTCCCTGCACCATGTGTCAATTCGTTGCAGATCCTCCTGTATTTTAGTACAATTTTCCATTGTTACGCCTCGATATACTAAAGCATCATCCGCAAAAAGCCTCAGTGAACTTCCGATGTTATCCACAAGGTCATATATATATATATATATATATATATATATATATATATATATATATATATATATATATATATATATATATATATATATTGTGAATAGCAATGGTCCTATGACACTCCCCTGCTGCACACCTGAAATAACTCTTACTTCGGAAGACTTCTCTCCATTCAGAATGACATGCTGCGTTCTGTTATCTAGGAACTCTTCAGTCCAATCACACAATGGTCTGATAGTTCATATGCTCGCACTTTGTTCATTAAACGACTGTGGGGAACTGTAATAAACGCCTTGCGGAAGTCAAGAAACACAGCATCTACCTGGGAACTCGTGTCTATGACCCTCTGAGTCTCGTGGACGAATAGCGCGAGCTGTGCTTCACACGATCGTCTTTTTCGAAACCCATGCTGATTCCTACAGAGTAGACTTCTAGTCTCCAGAAAAGTCATTATAGTCGAACATAATATGTGTTCCAAAATTCTACAACTGATCGACGTTAGAGATATAGGTCTATAGTTCTGCACATCTGTCCGACGTCCCTTCTTGAAAACGGGAATGACCTGTGCCCTTTTCCAATCTTTTGGAACACTACGCTCTTCTAGAGACCTACGGTACACCGCTGCAAGAAGGGGGGCAAGTTCTTTCGCGTACTCTGTGTGGAATCGAACTGGTATCCCATCAGGTCCAGCGGCCTTTCCTCTTAATTATTTTTCTATCCCTAGTCGTGTTAGTGTTTATATTGACACGGTCTAACATCCAAACTGGTGATTGTCAAGTACGCTGTGAGTTTCTAACCAGATACGCGAACTTCCTCGTGTACAGGGAGGATGCCCTCACGCTGGCCTCCGCTGGGCCTCCAGCTGCTGGTGCTGGTTTCACTGTCCTCTGCGGGCGCCGCCATCAGGTGCCCGGAGGCTTGCCGCTGCGGCCAATCTCGCACGCGCACCGCCGCCGACTGCTCCAGCTCGTCGCTGAGCAGCGCCCCGGCCGGCCTGGACTCTGCCACCACCATCCTGGACCTGTCCTACAACCGGCTGGCGGTGCTGCGCAACGGCTCCCTCAGTCGGGTGTCCTCCAGCCTCCAGAAGCTGGTGCTACTGGAGAACGTCATAGCCGAGGTCGAGTCGGGGGCCTTCCAGGGTTTCTCGCAGCTGTGGTGGCTCAGCCTGGAGAACAATGCCCTGCGCAGCCTGCACCCGTATACGTTTTCGGGCGCACCGAAGCTGTGGAAGCTGATCCTCAGTGGGAACCGTCTGCACCTCCCACTGGATGGTGAGCGACATCTCTGCTTTGATTACAGATTTGGTAAATCTTGTTGCACATTGAAAACATCACTGTTTTATGGCATTTGGATTCAGCCTGTTTATACAAACCGCATAATATTTTATCTGATCAAAAGTATTTGGCCGTTACATCTACATGGATACTCCGCAAATCACATTTAAGTGTCTGGCTGAGGGTTCATCGAACCATCTTCACAATTCTGTATTATTCCAATCTCGTATAGGGAGCGGGAAGAATGAACACCTCTATCTTTCCGTACGAGCTCTGATTTTCCTTATTTTATCGTGGTGATCGTTCCTCCTTATGTAGGTCGGTGTCAACAAAATATTTTCGCATTCGGAGGAGAAAGTTGGTGAATTTCGTGAGAAGATTCCGTCCCAACGAAAAACGCTTTTCTTTTAATGATTTCCAGCCCAAATCCTGTATCATTTCTGTGACACTCTTTCCGGGTCTAGTGAAGGAGGGGATACAACCCGTCGGCTTTGACCAATGACGTCAGAATTGGCCAGAGAGCATTTATTACACAGACGAAAGAGCTGACAAGACTGTTCAGAAACAAAGGAATACGAGAGACGAAAAATATAGCTGACATACATCAATGCAAGTAGTATTTTCACGTTAAGGATATCGCGTGTTTGTATCGTATTATTTCTGTGGAAAATTAAGGGGAAGAATGGATGGAAATATTGGTAGCATAGAATACCTCTCGTCACATATATATGGGTTGTATCTCGAACCTCATTCGAACTGTATTAGTTAACTGAGTACGGGATACAAGTTTAGTGTATGTCGATTTCTTCGTTTTCGTTAGTATTAATATCCTGTTGTTCAGTTGAACTATATAGGTCAACTGAAGCACGGGATACAAATTTTACATGTGTTGTTTCTATCGTTTCCGCTACCACTAATAATCTGTTCTTACGTAGATAGTAGCAGTACCTGTGTCAGAAGGAGCTATGTGTATAATACAGGGTGATTCAAAAAGAATACCACAACTTTAAAAATGTGTATTTAATGAAAGAAACATAATATAACCTTCTGTTATACATCATTACAAAGAGTATTTAAAAAGGTTTTTTTTCACTCAAAAACAAGTTCAGAGCTGTTCAATATGGCCCCCTCCAGACACACAAGCAATATCAACACGATACTCCAACTCGTTCCACACTCTCTGTAGCATATCAGGCGTAACAGTTTGGATAGCTGCTGTTATTTCTCGTTTCAAATCATCAATGGTGGCTGGGAGAGGTGGCCGAAACACCATATCCTTAACATACCCCCATAAGAAAAAATCGCAGGGGGTAAGATCAGGGCTTCTTGGAGGCCAGTGATGAAGTGCTCTGTCACGGGCTGCCTGGCGGCCGATCCATCGCCTCGGGTAGTTGACGTTCAGGTTTCATAACTAACCTTTTTCGTAGGACTCTCCATACAGTTGATTGTGGAATTTGCAACTCTCTGCTAGCTCTGCGAGTCGATTTTCCTGGGCTGCGAACAAATGCTTGCTGGATGCGTGCTACATTTTCATCACTCGTTCTCGGCAATCCAGAACTTTTCCCTTTGCACAAACACCCATTCTCTGTAAACTGTTTATACCAACGTTTAATACACCACCTATCAGGAGGTTTAACACCATACTTCGTTCGAAATGCACGCTGAACAACTGTCGTCGATTCACTTCTGCCGTACTCAATAACACAAAAAGCTTTCTGTTGAGCGGTCGCCATCTTAGCATCAACTGACGCTGACGCCTAGTCAACAGCGCCTCAAGCGAACAAATGTACAACTAAATGAAACTTTATAGCTCCCTTAATTCGCCGACAGATAGTGCTTAGCTCTGCCTTTTGTGGTTGCAGAGTTTTAAATTCCTAAAGTTGTGGTATTCTTTTTGAATCACCCTGTATTTGTATCCCATACTTCAGTTGACCTATGCATATGTACACTGTTAACGAAAACGTGGAAATGGACGTACATTACATTTGCAACCTGTACCTCAGTTGAACTACGCGAAGAGGCAATAAGACGACACATATACAATTTGTATCCTGAACTTCACTATGAGGTACAGTTTTTTTTTTTCGCCTTTGAAGCTAATAGTATCGACTGAAAGTTATAGTTTCCATCACAGCAGTGACAATAGTATCCCATTCTTTAGTTGAGCTATAAGGATACCTCAACCACCAACAGCACGTGATTTTCATAATGTCTCTCAAGGCGAGCTTAGATTTTTCGAACCACGTCCCTCGTCTAATGGATTGCCACAACCGATCTTTGATGCAGCGCCATACGAGTAAGTCCTGAGTATGGCGCATGTACACTGGTGAGGCGCATATATTCTCCGCACTCACGACATCGAACATACTCGGCAACGAGACCACATACACTCCTGGAAATGGAAAAAAGAACACATTGACACCGGTGTGTCAGACCCACCATACTTGCTCCGGACACTGCGAGAGGGCTGCACAAGCAATGATCACACGCACGGCACAGCGGACACACCAGGAACCGCGGTGTTGGCCGTCGAATGGCGCTAGCTGCGCAGCATTTGTGCACCGCCGCCGTCAGTGTCAGCCAGTTTGCCGTGGCATACGGAGCTCCATCGCAGTCCTTAACACTGGTAGCATGCCGCGACAGCGTGGACGTGAACCGTATGTGCAGTTGACGGACTTTGAGCGAGGGCGTATAGTGGGCATGCGGGAGGCCGGGTGGACGTACCGCCGAATTGCTCAACACGTGGGGCGTGAGGTCTCCACAGTACATCGATGTTGTCGCCAGTGGTCGGCGGAAGGTGCACGTGCCCGTCGACCTGGGACCGGACCGCAGCGACGCACGGATGCACGCCAAGACCGTAGGATCCTACGCAGTGCCGTAGGGGACCGCACCGCCACTTCCCAGCAAATTAGGGACACTGTTGCTCCTGGGGTATCGGCGAGGACCATTCGCAACCGTCTCCATGAAGCTGGGCTACGGTCCCGCACACCGTTAGGCCGTCTTCCGCTCACGCCCCAACATCGTGCAGCCCGCCTCCAGTGGTGTCGCGACAGGCGTGAATGGAGGGACGAATGGAGACGTGTCGTCTTCAGCGATGAGAGTCGCTTCTGCCTTGGTGCCAATGATGGTCGTATGCGTGTTTGGCGCCGTGCAGGTGAGCGCCACAATCAGGACTGCATACGACCGAGGCACACAGGGCCAACACCCGGCATCATGGTGTGGGGAGCGATCTCCTACACTGGCCGTACACCACTGGTGATCGTCGAGGGGACACTGAATAGTGCACGGTACATCTAAACCGTCATCGAACCCATCGTTCTACCATTCCTAGACCGGCAAGGGAACTTGCTGTTCCAACAGGACAATGCACGTCCGCATGTATCCCGTGCCACCCAACGTGCTCTAGAAGGTGTAAGTCAACTACCCTGGCCAGCAAGATCTCCGGATCTGTCCCCCATTGAGCATGTTTGGGACTGGATGAAGCGTCGTCTCACGCGGTCTGCACGTCCAGCACGAACGCTGGTCCAACTGAGGCGCCAGGTGGAAATGGCATGGCAAGCCGTTCCACAGGACTACATCCAGCATCTCTACGATCGTCTCCATGGGAGAATAGCAGCCTGCATTGCTGCGAAAGGTGGATATACACTGTACTAGTGCCGACATTGTGCATGCTCTGTTGCCTGTGTCTATGTGCCTGTGGTTCTGTCAGTGTGATCATGTGATGTATCTGACCCCAGGAATGTGTCAATAAAGTTTCCCCTTCCTGGGACAATGAATTCACGGTGTTCTTATTTCAATTTCCAGGAGTGTATTTGGAAAAAACAAATCGTGGCCAACATGTCTACGCCCATAGCCTCTCTCAAATCATCCAGGATCATCGGAACAGATAAAGCCATGTGCTGTTTGAGGCTTTCCCGACGCTGCATCTGCTTGATAGGTTCACGGGAATTACGCCGGATAATATTGTAGAAACCGCACAATATTTCAGCGAGACAACTGCCCGCCATCTTCAGGTGCTACTGTCGCGTCGCTGAGAAGCTCGATATGCTGGCTTTCTAGATCAGCGCAGGCGCCAGCGGGGCATAACGTCATCGAAGACCAATCGTAGATAGCGTCGAATACCTGAGCCCTCTGCTGGAGAAACGGGTCGCGGTCTGCGGAAGCGCGCCGCGGCGCGGGAAATGCGGCCGGGAGCGACGGACCCCGTTCGCGAGCGCGAGGTTTTGACGCGCGATTTAAGCATCTGCGCTAAGACTTCCCATCTGCGTTGACTCGGTGCGGTTGCTAATCTGTAGCTGACGACTCCTTAGTGTCGCCAAGGCTGGCTCCCAGGCTTTGCTCAGGTGAAACCCCGTGTCTCTGTTTATCAGGTCACTGTTTATACGTATTTCGACCGCCTCTTTGATGATGGAGTCCCAGTATGTGGAAGTATGCGAGAGGATCTTGGTTTCTTCATAATTCATGCCGTGTCCCGTGTCAAGGCAATGTTCAGCAACCGCAGATTTCTCTGGCTGACCCAACCTCGTGTGACGTTTATGTTCGTCGCATCTGTCTTTAACCGTACGACACGTCTGGCCAATATACGATTTCCCACATTGGCAAGGGATTTTGTATATTCCTGGTCTCCTCAGGCCGAGGTTGTCTTTAACAGAGCCCAGCATTGATTGCACTTTTGCTGGAGGCCGTAAAACACATTTAATCCGGTATTTATTGAAAATTCTGCCCATCTTAAAAGACACGCCACCGACATACGGTAGAATAACCAACCCCGTGGTTTTTTTCTGCTTCTTCAGGCTGTTCTTGAGGTTTGGAGCGTGCTGGTCGAAATGTATTCCGGATTTGATTCTCGGAGTACCCGTTCTGGGCAAACACAGAGCGGAGATGGCTGAGCTCTGCCGATAAGCTGTCCTGATCTGAGATGGCTGTAGCGGCTAGAGTCTAGCCCTATGCACTAGCGTCCGTAATACACCGCTGCGCTGTGAGGGATGATGACAGCTCGTAGCTTGTAAATACAAGTCTGTGTGCGTAGGCTCCCGGAACACACTGTGACCCAAGGAGCCGTCTCCTTTTCTACGAACCAAAACATCCAGAAACGGGAGCTCACCATCTTCTTCTACCTCCATGGTAAAATAGATGCTTGGATGGAGGAAGTTCAAATGTTAAGAAGGAAGCGTTGCTGTCCCATGAGGCCATACCACAAACGTATCATCTACATATCTCCAAAAACATTTGGGTTTCAGAACCGCCGTCTGAAGTGCTTTGTCCTCGAAATCTTCCATAAAAATATTTGCTACTATGGGAGACAGAGGGCTACCCATAACAACACCGTCAGTCTGCTCAAAATACTGGTCGTTAAATAAAAAGTAAGTCGAGGTAAGCACGTGTTTGAAAAGGTGTAATACGTCCTCCTCCAGCTTATTACAACTTATAGGAGCTAAGCTCTTCAGACGGCGGTTATGAATCCCAAATGTTTTTGGAGATATGTAGATGATACGTTTGTGGTATGGCCGCATGGGACAGCAACGCTTCCTTCTTTCCTGGAACATCTGAACTCCCTCCATCCAACCATCTGTTTTACCATGGAGGCAGAAAAAGATGGTGAGCTCCCGTTTCTGGATGTTTTGGTTCGTAGAAAAGGAGACGGCTCCTTGGGTCACAGTGAATTTGATGTTGGGGTGTATGGAGTTTAGATGTACATGTAGAACTTCGAGGAGGAAGCCCTGTCGTCATCCGAATGGAAACCTACTTGCTTTTTCCGTTACGTGGACGACACGACGTTGTCTGGCCACATGGTATGGATAAACTCCTTGACTTCCTTACACATCTAAACTCCATACACCCCAACATCAAATTCACTATGGCGACTGAAACGGAGGGTAAATTACCTTTCCTTGACGTCTTGGTCAAGAGAAGGGCTGACGGCACCCTAGGTCATGGGGTGTATCGGAAGATAACGCATACTGATCTGTATTTGCACGCAGACAGCTGTCACCACCCTTCACATAGGAATGGGGTACTTAAAACTCTAGTACATAGGGCGCGCACTATCTCTGACGCAGAGAGCCTACCCCAGGAATTGGAACATCTGAGAACTGTATTTCGAAAAAATGGGTACTCAGAGTGGCAGATTCACCGTGCTCTCCGCCCAACCACTACAGCACAACCTGTGGAGATGGATGAAATCACGAGGGAGGAGGTAGGCACTGCGTTTATTCCATATACAGGCGCACTCTCGGGGGAAATCGCCCGCATTTTGAAGAAACACCGAGTCGGAACTGTGTTTTGTCCTCCGAATAAAACTCGTGCACTGGTGGGGAGCGCCAAAGATGACCTCGGTTTGAGGAAGGCCGGCGTGTACCAGATTCCGTGTCAATGTGGCAATTCGTATATTGGTCAGACGATGCGTACCGTCGAGGATCGATGCCGTGAACACCAGAGGCACACTCGACTGATGTATCCGAGCAAGTCGGCAGTCGCTGAACATTGTTTGTCGGAAAATCACGCTATGGAGTATGAACGCTCGAGGATTCTGGTACAGACGTCGAGATACTGGGACAGCGTTGTTAGAGAGGCCATCGAAATTCGCACCAATGACGTCCTCATAAACCGTGACTGTGGCTTGGGAACCAGCGATTGGGTTGGTTGGTTGTTTGGGGAAGGAGACCAGACAGCGTGGTCATCGGTCTCATCGGATTAGGGAAGGAAGTCGGCCGTGCCCTTTCAGAGGAACCATCCCGGCATTTGCCTGGAGTGATTTAGGGAAATCACGGAAAACCTAAATCAGGATGGCCGGACGCGGGATTGAGCGATTGGGTTAATCAAGAGTAAATCGAGCAAACGTATAGTTGTGACGACCACGGCGGACAGAGCCATCACACCGACGTCATCTCAGACGCCGTCACAATCTGTTCCACCGCGCGACCGTGGCGCGGGGCGCGGACGGCGGAAGGAGCGCGCCGCGGGCGGAGGGTATTTAAATCGGCCGCCACCGCGTCCGAACCCACTTCCCGCTGAGCAGCCATAGCGTACGGATCTCCGTGCCGGCACGTTCACAGGAGCTCAGTCCGTCAGTTCACCTGATGATGGCGACATGTATGATCGCCGAAATATTGTGCCCGTTGGACACTGTACACCGGCAGTACACCCGTGGATATTTTGATTATCAAATACGCCGGGAGAAACTCAAGAATCACGTTAACAATCATAGTTGCGTGTGACGAAGTACTTAAAATCAGCAACCAATAAAAGATATAATCGTAATTAAACGTGTAAGGCGAAGGTAGCAATTGCCTCAGAATTTGTGTGTTAATAGAAAATTCACATCAGTTTGTATATCGCAACCTTTGTGACCTATAATAATAGAAAAACTTTCAATCATCAACTATTCCGTCCCAGAACAGCTGCACTCGGTTGAAATACCCCCGAAACCACAGCAGAAAAACCGATGGCCTTTCATCCATTAAGCACACGGTCATATAATCATAATAATTAACTGTTTGGCGGCTTCGGTAAATCACATAAAACCAAATAAAGGATATAACGGGGGTGTTTCTAACGACATCGACATTACGCTGTTTCTAATTCGGCAAAAAAAAGTAGATCATCGGATTTCAAACTGTTAGACTATCGACGTATTAGCACTGCTCATGGATGTTCCTGTTTCAGATATCATTCAAAACGGATAAAATGGCTCTGAGCACTGTAGGACTTAACATCTGAGGTCATCAGTCCCCTAGAACTTAGAACTACTTAAACCTAACTAACCTAAGGACATCACACACATCCATGCCCGAGGCAGAATTCGAACCTGAGACCGTAGCGGTCGCGCGGTTCCAGACTGAAGCGCCTAGAACCGTTCGGCCACACTGGCCGGCTCAGATATCATTCTTGTAGCTTATGTGATGATAGCAGCATATTCTTTCTGAAGTACTTGTGCAGCGTTTTCTGCCTTCCGGAATGTCCTGAAACAAATTTTTAAGATCTACGATCTAATAATGTCACAAGCATATTAGCAGTCAATGTGTTAAATGGTTTCATTCTTTTATTCACTAATTTAATCAAGGAATCCAGAACACTTCGTCCTTCATTAGTTTTTAAGGTGCTTTACTAGTCTGAAAACTTTGCAGCAATACCTCGTATAAGAAGTATAATTTTGGAAGCAGTGATATATGATTTCCCTGAGATTGTTGTTGTTGCTAGTTCAAAAGGTTCAAGAAGATCTATTTTCTCCTGTATAGCCAAGTAATTTTCTGCTCTGAGGGTAGGCAGTGCTTTTGAACTTTCACTGATCGCAATATCAAGCTCACTTCGTACGTCCAAAATTCTTTTGAGCTGTCCCATCGAGTCGGCACCTCTTGTCCCCCTCTCAGTTCCTTTTTGTTTGCTCTTTTTTGAACATTGCGCAGATTGTCACTGGCTAGTGTAGAGTTATGAAAGAAACTCACAAATGGACTTTGTTTTCAAAGAAATTTTGGAAAATATTTCTGCTTTGAAACGATCTTGTACTGTTAAACTGATACAGTGGGCAAAGCAGGGTGAGTTTAGAATCCTTAAGATTTAGACAGCTCTTTCGTAACTGCAGCGTTGTCTGTAACCACTGCTATTGTCTTATCACGGATATTGTATTCTAATAAGATTTGATTGCTGACCTGAAAAAAATTTAATGGTTAAGTAACCTGCCAGTATCTCCGAAATTTTGTGTAATATTGTCAAAAAATTTCTTTTTTCAACGTTTTGTTATCTGAAAAATTGCTTTCGTATACAGGGTGGTCCATTAATAGTGACGGGGCCAAATATTTCACGAACTAGGCATCAAACGAAAAAACTACAAAGAACGAAACTCGTCTAGCTTGAAGGGGGAAACCAGATGGCGCTATGGTTGGCCCGCCAGATGGCGCTGCCATAGGTCAAACGGATATCAACTGCGTTTTTTTAAATAGGAACTCCCATTTTTATTACTTATTCGTGTAGTACGTAAAGAAATATGAATGTTTTAGTTGGACCACTCTTTTCGCTTTGTGATAGATGGCGCTGTAATAGTCACAAACGCGTAAGTACGTGGTCTCACGTAACATTCTGCCAGTGCGGACGGTATTTGCTTCGTGATACATTACCCATGATAAAATGGACCGTTTACCAATTGCGGAAAAGGTCGATATTGTGTTGATGTATGGCAATTGTGATCAAAATGCCCAACGGGAGTGTGCTATGTATGCTGCTCGGTATCCTGGACGACATCATCCAAGAGCCCCGACCGTTCGCCGGATAGTTACATTAATTAAGGAAACAGGAATTGCATGGCGACGACTTTGAACATCGTGTACAGTTCTGCCACTGGGCACAAGAGAAATTACGGGACGAGGACAGATTTTTTGCACGCGTTCTACTTAGCGACGAAGCGTCATTCACCAACAGCGGTAACGTAAACCGGCATAATATGCACTATTGGGCAACGGAAAAACCACATTGGCTGCGACAAGTGGAACATCAGAGACCTTGGCGGGTTAATGTATGGTGCGGCATTATGGGAGGAAGGATAATTGGCCCCCAGTACATTGATGGCAATCTAAATGGTACAATGTATGCTGATTTCCTACGTAACGTTCTACCGATGTTAATACAAGATGTTTCACTGCATGACAGAATGCCGATGTACTTCCAACATGATGGATGTCCGACACTTAGCTCGCGTACGGTTGAAGCAGTATTGAGTACCATATTTCATGAAAGGTGGATTGATCGTCGAAGCACCATACCAATGCCCGCACTTTCACCGGATCTGACATCCCCGGATTTCTTTCTGTGGGGAAAGTTGAAGGATATTTGCTATCGTGATCTACCGACAACGCCTGACAATATGCGTCAGTGCATTGTCAATGCATGTGCGAACATTACGGAAGGCGAACTACTCGCTGTTGAGAGGAATGTCGTTACACCTATTGCCAAATGCATTGAGGTTGACGGACATCATTTTGAGCATTTATTGCATTAATGTGGTTCAAATGGTTCAAATGGCTATGAGCACTATGCGACTTAACTTCTGAGGTCATCAGTCGCCTAGAACTTAGAACTAATTAAACCTAACGAACCTAAGGACATCACACACATCCATGCCCGAGGCAGGATTCGAACCTGCGACCGTAGCGGTCGCTCAGCTCCAGACTTTAGCGCCTAGAACCGCACGGCCACTCCGGCCGGCCATTAATGTGATATTTACAGGTAATCACGCGGTAACAGCATGCGTTCTCAGAAATGATAAATTCACAAAGGTACATGTATCACATTGGAACAACCGAAATAAAATGTTCAAACGTACCTACGTTCTGCATTTTAATTTAAAAAACCTACCTGTTACCAACTATTCGTCTAATATTGTGAGCCACATGTTTGTGACTATTACAGCGCCATCTATCACAAAGCGAGAAAAGTGGTCCAACTAAAACATTCATATTTCTTTACGTATACACGAATATTTAATAAAAAATGAGGGTTCCTATTTTAAAAAAAGGCAGTTGATATCCGTTTGACCTATGGCAGCGCCATCTAGCGGGCCAACCATAGCGCCATCTGGTTTCCCCCTTCAAGCTAGACAAGTTTCGTTCTTTGTAGTTTTTTCGTTTGACCCTTATTTCGTGAGATATTTGACCCGGTCACGATCAAAGGACCACCCTGTATATAAAAATAATTCTCATAAAAATTGGGCGAATGTATTTATTGTCGGTGTTGCGTTGAGCTTCAGCGTCTTAGAAGCGCGGGGAAAGGAGGAAGAGGAATAAGAAGAAGGTCACAATAAGGAATAGGGGTGCGAGAGGGGAAGTGTTTACTGGTCTGCCATGCAGTGCTGCTACCTTAGGTGTACATGCATGCTGATGAACTGAAGCAGATACAGTACAAACTGCACATGCGAATAATAAGACTGAAACTGCGTTGAAGAGATCAAGGGTGGCTTCTTCATTCATGTTTTTTCTCAGTTGAGTTCACGGTAGCTCAGCGTGTTCGGTCAGAGGGTTAGCAGCCCTCTGTAATAAAAAAACTGAGTTAATCGATCAACAACGAACCTAAACGGCTGTCTTACGACGTCCGCCCCGAGCAGATGCAACGAACAAAAGCGAACAAAACGAGATTACGAGATCTAAAAATTAAAAAAAAAAAAAAAAAAGTAAAGTGGAGCAGTGGTTAGCACACTGGAATCGCATTCGGGAGGACGACGGTTCAATCCCGCGTCCGGTCATCCTGTTTTAGGCTTTCCGTGATTTCCCTAAATCGCTCCAGGCAAATGCCGGGATGGTTCCTCTGAAAGGCCACGGCCGACTTCCTTCCACGTCCTTCCCTAATCCGATGAGACCGATGACCTCGATGTTTGGTCTCTTCCTCCAAACAACCCAACCCAACTCAGTACAAAACAAAAGGGCTATGACTCTACTGCAGTGCTACAGCTGCTGCATCGCTGAGGTCGGCAGCACGTGTGATCTTCGTGCAGTCGACATAAAGTGTGTAGCTTGTAGAAGTTTTGTTGGGTGTTTCACCTTCTTTCAGTGCAAGCGCGCGGAATGGTATAAAGAGCACATTACGGTATTAATGAAGCATAAGGAAAGGTGTGGCGAGAGACAGCAGTGCTGGCACCTTCACCCATCATACCGACGTATTCCTATAATAAACCCCCGCCGCTCAAAGTTTGCACGTGACAGAGCATGACAGATAACTTTTCGTCGGCTTCACTGTAGTGGCGATTCAGCAGCTTCCATTACACAACAGCTAGAGTTTTCCATTACCATTGTTTACAACTTGCCAGGGTTAGCTCTTTTTGGTAAATATATGCGTTAATATTGACGCTGTTTTATAAGCCCCGAAAGTTTTAATTCTGTTCCGATTCGCTATAACAATGGAAGCACTTCCGCATAAATCGCCACAAGAGCGAGTTGTTTATATACTCGGAAGTCAGCATCACAATAATTGTAACGCCACTGCCAGCTGATTTTGCTAAGCTGTATTAATTTTAGTTCATGCGGTGTTTAGGTTCGTGTTCGTTTCTCACTTGTTAGCCTGCTATCGCACAAACTCACAAGAGAAAACTTTGGGCGCGGAAGTAACGACGTTTTGAGAAAGCGCATTATAGAGTCATCTATGTTCAAATGTGTTGCTTATATGTAGTAATGAATAGGAAAATATATTAAGCCTGTAGTAGCGCGGTTATTCAATGATTTCTTACAGTTGGCAGTGTCCGTAAACAGAACATAAATGACACGATGGTTTCAGGTTTCTATCGACAACAGGGGTGAGGGTAAGTGTGGGGCCGGCCGATGATGGGAGGTCTCAAACTGCCAAGAAATACCTTACAAGTTAGCCGATGATGGGAGGTCTCAAACTGCCAAGAAATACCTTACAAGTTAGCCGATGATGGGAGGTCTCAAACTGCCAAGAAATACCTTACAAGTTACGCCGGGGTGACTTACACCGGCATGTACCAATCACAAGAATGAAACGAAACTCAGTACGACACTGACGCGTTAAAGAAAGAAACATTTTAGAAAAATGTTAGTTACATGTGCACAGATTCTGCGTTGCAGTTTTTGTCAGTTTTAATATGGTCGAAACTAATTTTTCGTCTATAATAAAATGGTGGCAACGGCCTTGCCGCAGTGGCTACACCGGTTCCCGTGAGATCACCGAAGTTAAGCGCTGTCGGGCGTGGCCGGCGCTTGGATGGGTCACCATCCCGCCGCCACGTGCTGTTGCCATTTTTCGGGGTGCACTCAGCCTCGTGATGCCAATTGAGGAGCTACTCGACCGATTAGTAGCGGCTTCGGTCAAAGAATACCGTCCTAACGGTCGGGAGTGCGGTGTGCTGACCACACGCCCCTCCTTATCCGCATCCTCCTCGGAAGATGACACGGCGGCCGGACGGTCCCGGAAGGGCCACTTGTGGCCTAGAGACGGAGCTTTAAAAAAAAAAAAAAATAATAAAATGGTAAGTCAATGGCAGTATGCCTTCATTCGCGTTGATTCTCCACAAGTCCGTTGTAACGCTAAAAAATTTACATATTGTAAGCACTGAAAGACCTGAGTCGAAACAAGGCCCCGGGAGTAGACAACATTCCATTAGAACTACTGATGGCCTTGGGAGAGCCAGTCCTGACAAAACTCTACCATCTGGTGAGCAAGATGTATGAGACAGGCGAAATACCCTCAGACTTCAAGAAGAATATAATAATTCCGATCCCGAAGAAAGCAGGTGTTGACAGATGTGAAAATTACCGAACTATCAGCTTAATAAGTCACAGCTGCAAAATACTAACGCGAATTCTTTACAGACGAATGGAAAAACTGGTAGGCTCCGACCTCGGGGAAGATCAGTTTGGATTCCGTAGAAATATTGGAACACGTGAGGCAATACTAACCCTACGACTTATCTTAGAAGCTAGATTAAGGAAAGGCAAACCTACGTTTCTAGCATTTGTAGACTTAGAGAAAGCTTTTGACAATGTTGACTGGAATACTCTCTTTCAAATTCTAAAGGTGGCAGGGGTAAAATATAGGGAGCGAGAGGCTATTTACAATTTGTACAGAAACCAGATGGCAGTTATAAGAGTCGAGGGGCACGAAAGGGAAGCAGTGGTTGGGAAGGGAGTGAGACAGGGTTGTAGCCTCTCCCCGATGTTATTCAATCTGTATATTGAGCAAGCAGTAAAGGAAACAAAAGAAAAATTCGGAGTAGGTATTAAAATCCATGGAGAAGAAATAAAAACTTTTAGGTTCGCCGATGACATTGTAATTCTATCAGAGACAGCAAAGGACTTGGAAGAGCAGTTGAACGGAATGGACAGTGTCTTGAAAGGAGGATATAAGATGAACATCAACAAAAACAAAACGAGGATAATGGGATGTAGTCGAATTAAGTCGGGTGATGCTGAGGGAATTAGATTAGGAAATGAGACATTTAAAGTAGTAAAGGAGTTTTGCTATTTGGGGAGCAAAATAACTGATGATGGTCGAAGTAGAGAGGATATAAAATGTAGACTGGCAATGGCAAGGAAAGCGTTTCTGAAGAAGAGAAATTTGTTTACATCGAGTATAGATTTAAGCGTCAGGAAGTCGTTTCTGAAAGTATTTGTATGGAGTGTAGCCATGTATGGAAGTGAAACGTGGACGATAAATAGTTTGGACAAGAAGAGAATAGAAGCTTTCAAAATGTGGTGATACAGAAGAATGCTGAAGATTAGATGGGTAGATCACATAACTAATGATGAAGTATTGAATAGGATTGGGGAGAAGAGGAGTATGTGGCACAATTTGACAAAAAGAAGGGACCGGTTAGTAGGACATGTTCTGAGGCATCAAGGGATCACAAATTTAGCATTGGAGGGCAGCGTGTAGGGTAAAAATCGTAGAGGGAGAATAAGAGATGAATACACTAAGTAGATTCAGAAGGATGTGGGTTGCAGTAAGTACTGGGAGATGTAGAAGCTTGCACAGGATAGGGTAGCATGGAGAGGTGCATCGAACCAGTCTCAGGACTGAAGACCACAACAAGGGCTTCTTCTAATTTATTTTTAACTCTTCCTACAGTTTCGAGATCAGTAAACATTTAAGTGTGGTTTTATCTGGCAACTCATATCTGCTGTGTAAGGCATAAACAATTTTTTTCAAACCTTGATGGTCGGAAGATCTGTACGGCAGCATACCGATAGCAGTCATTTATGCATAAAGAGAATCAAGTTCTTTTTTTACTTTTGAAGTGGCATCGTATAACTGACTTCTGTTAAAATAATCTTTCATAGAGCTTCTCGATTCTTTTGGTTACACCTCTTGCACTTGGTCTAGCTCACAAGTCGATCCCTCACGTTTCAGTTCTATGAATTCCTAGTTTTTCACCATGCTTTCTTTGTAGTGGTCTCTTACATTAGTCCTATTCTCTGATAATGTTTATAGTCTTTAATGCAATGGTACAGTTTACTAACTATTATCGCCTACATTCCACACTTTCTTAAAAATTCCACACAGATGATTGATTTTTACGGTTCATTTTCATAATAATAACAAAAAACTCTATTTACTCATCTCTTACGTAAGCAAGATAATCCTGGAAGCGCGGAATTTCCTCAGCCAACAGAGACTACCGGTGGCGTGCGAAAAGCACTGATCGTTTCATGTCGTCTCCATTCGGAACACTTCTTCGCTGCTGTGCTCTTTGTCTCACTGCTGCCAATGACAGAGAGATTCGGCAGTTGTGGCACTATAGTTGCGTGATGAAGAATAATCGTGTTGTTGTGTGGCGTTTAAATAACGAAATGAGTGACGAAGAAGTCATTGTTGGCACATTGAAGTCACCTCCTACGATATCCCGTAGAGCTAGATGATTTTGGGGCAGACTCGAAAAATTGCAGAATGATGTAATCTCGAAAAAATGAAAAAAAAATAATAATAAAATTAATGTTGTGCTTCTCAACTGCGAAAGACCTACAGAGGACATTCACTAAGAGACGTCTACACCAAATCGTGACGCTAAACCGCCAACCATCAACGAAATAGTAGAAATTATCAAGACACTGAAAAACAATAGAGGCCCAGGAGAAGATGGAATTATTGCAGAACTATGGAAACTAAATGATGAAAGATTAACAGGAAAAATTCACAAAATCATATTAAACATTTGGGAAACAGAACAGATCCCATCTGAATGGAAATGCGCACTCATCCATCCACTCCACAAAAAAGGGGACAAAACTGAACCAAATAATTACAGGGGTATCTCACTCGTACCGGTCACATATAAAATCCTATCAAAAGTTCTCATGAATAGATTAGAAGAACAAGCTGACCCACAAATAGGAGAATACCAGGCTGGTTTTCGCAAGGGACGATCATGCATAGAGCAGATCTTGAATCTGAAAATGATTCTCCAGATGAGAAACACCCGAAACACAGTGGTTACTTTTGTAGATTTTAAAAAGGCCTACGACTCAATAGACAGAGTAGTGCTCTGCAAGACGCTGGAAGAATTCAGCATTGACAGAAAGACAAGAGCAATCATTCAGGAAACATTAACTGACACAGTCTCCAAGGTTAAATTTATGGGGGATATCTCGGAACCATTTGTAATGCAAACTGGAGTGCGACAGGGTGACGGACTTTCAGCATTACTCTTTAATATCATTCTTGAAAAAACCATCAGGACATGGGAAAAAGAAGTCAAAGGAATCCAAATTGGCATTAGAAAAGATAATATATTCAATGTGAAGTGTTTAGCTTTTGCAGATGACCTTGCAATCCTCACAAATAATAGAAAAGAAGCCACTAACGCCATAGAGAAGTTACACGAAATTGCACAAAGAACTGGCCAGCAAATCTCATATGAGAAAACCCAGTACATAGAAAGAGTGCCACAAGACAAATTGCCTATTGTGACAACCCATGGGAAAATCGTACAAGTACCACATTTTAAATACCTGGGAGAAATCATCCAGCCATCAGGGATCAACCTAACGGCCAATGAGGAAAGAATAAAAAAACTACAGAAAGCATATAAACCCACGTGGAACTATTATAACAAAAAGTCCATATCCATTAACGCAAAATTGAGGCACTACAACACTGTCGTACTTCCAGAGGCACTGTATGCATCTGAAACAACACAAATAGGTGGGCAAACTAAAATCAAAGAAATAGAGAAACAAGAAAGGAAAATTCTCAGGAAAATTTTTGGCCCGATACAAGAGCAAGGAATCTGGAAGAAGAGCCCAACATCAGAATTATATAAATACACAGACAAGATTACGGATACAATAAGGAAAAGAAGAATGCAGTTCTACGGACATATCCACAGGATGAATGAAAACAGAATTTCAAAGCAAATTCTTAAAGTCATCAACTCAGGCAGGGGAAAAACAAAATGGATAAAAGAAGTTGAAGAGGACCTCAGACAAGCACAAATAACAGTAAAAGATGCAGAAAATAGAACTGAATTCAGGAACATCATCAAAAAACATAAATTTGACACCACAACACAGAAGAGACCAGGATGCAAATGGACAGCGGAGCGAAAGAAACAACAGTGAACACATGAAGAAAATTTGGGATCAGAAAAAACATAAACAATCATCATAAAGGAATTCAAGTTCAAACGCTCTCTTAAATGGGAATAATCGAAAATAATAATAATAATGTTGTGCTTATTCGCCTGTTGCACAAGTTTCAAACAAGTGGAATCAGCATTAACGGGCAACAGCAGGAACACTTTAGGATACTCTTGGGGTTTTTGCCCGTGTCAGACAGAACATGCTCTAACAGTGTAACCTTTCTTTACATGTCAATGGAGGCATTTTTGAAAATCTACTGTAATTGAAATTGGGCTGTGTTAATGTGTTGTCTCATGGTCATAAAAAAATGGAAAAGTGTTTGTTGGTTTAATTAATTTGCCACCAGAGAAATCTTCCTCTACCGGTTTAAATACTCCTCATTGGAAAAAATGACATGGGGAAAAATATTTGTTTTGATGTTACCTACAACCTCCCAGAGTTTGTCGGTTTAAATACTTTTCACCCTGTATTTGTGCTCCTGCAAAAGCAGAAGTGACGCAGGGGCATTAGGATTACGTCAACATTTTGTATTTTCGAAACACTTTACATATTAACATGTACAACTGAAAACACTTGTAAGTACAATGAGGACTCAGAAACAGAAGAGGACAGTTGCAGGTGTGTTTAATTAAAAACGACAGTAATTGTATTTATTTTAAAATGCATTATACAGTAAAATCAGAAACAAATCTTTAAAATGTCGCTGGCCGCTGTGGCCGAGCGTTTCTAGGCACTTCAGTCCGGAACCGCGCTGCTCCTACGGTCGCAGGTTCGAATCCTGCCTTGACCATGGATGTGTGCGATGTCCTTAGGTTCATTAGGTTTAACTAGTTCTAAGTCTAGGGGACTGATGACCTCAGATGTTAAGTCCCATAGCGCTTAGAGCCATCTGAACCATTTTAAAATGTCATTTTTTCTCTACTACCTGCGTTGTACTACAACAACCTTATTTACATTTGCATTCTTTGTTACAAGCAAGCAAGCTCAAGCATTTGAAGGTGAAAATCAGTATAAAATGCATTCACTGATCCATGTTATTTACGTGTGTAGTTTCTACCATAAGCACATATCCGGTAGGAGATGCGCACGACCGTGAGTTGCCATCACTGGAAGACAAACGAGAACATTCTCTTTTTCATGACCCCTCTCCCACAGCGACCAATCTATTAACAACACAGTTTGTAAACAAATTGACTGGCTTAAGCGCCACCATATTTGTTGTTGATTAAATACCTCCACACAATTTACTTTCCCTCTGCGCTCCAAACGGCATAGAAGTAATAGGAAGCGACCATTTTTCAGGTGCCATTTTAAAAAGAATTACATTAAAAACGACAGGACTCTCGATAGTTAAGTCAGCCTACCAATTGTGAAGATAGTGGAGGTACTATCGATTAATCGGTAGTTAATCGATGTTTAAGCAACACTACTGGACGTCTAGTAGAGGAAATTAATGTAAGGTGTGTCCACCCTTCACATTTCTGTTGGCTTGAACTCTGCTGGAGACACTTTCAGCCTCTGAATGGCTATGGAGGAATGGCAGCCCATACTTCTTCGAGAGGCGAAACTAGAGAAGGTAGTGATGTTGGACCCTTGGGTCTGTAGTAAGGTCGATGTTCTGACTCATTCCAAAGGTGTTTCATGGTGTTCAGGTCGTGACTCTGGGCACGCAAATCGATTTCAGAAAAAGTCATGATTAATTGAAACCCTCAGCTGCCGACAGGTTTTGTTGATATGCCTCGATGGGGACAGCTGAAAATGTATGCCCCGACCGGGTCTCGAACCCGGAATCTCCTTCTTACATGGCAGATGCTCTATCCTTCTTCATTTTAAATCTGATTTTGTTCGTTGCATCTGCTCGGGGCGGATGTAAGACATCTGTTTAAGTTCGTCGTTGATCCTTTAACTCAGTTCTTTTATTACAGAGAGCAGCTTACCCTCTGACCGAAAACGCTGAGTTACAGTGCCGGCGTCCTCTATCCACCTGAGCCACCGAGGACACAGATGAATAGCGCGATTGCAGGGACTTATCCCTTGTGCGCCTCCTGTGAGACCCACGTTCCCAACTGTCCACAATATACATACGTAATGTTCCTAGTAAATATTTGCCCATCCACTCATTACTCGCGCCAACTAAGGCGGCGATTCCCGTGAGAGTTCGGGCAACCAGTGCGCATTTGCACAGACGAAGGTCAATGGCCGGTTAGCCTTTAACTATATATGAAGATAGTAACTGTTCTTGTAAGAACAGGTACGTATGTAGCTTGTGGACAGTTGGGAATGTGGGTCTCACGGGAGGCGTGCAAGGGATAAGTCCCTGCAGTCGCGCTATTTATCTGTGTCCTCGGTGGCACAGATGAATAGACCGTCTCCCATGTAAGCACGAGATCCCCGGTTCGAGACCCGGTCGGGGCACACATTTTCAGCTGTCCCCATCGAAGTATATCAACAAAACCTGTCGGCAGCTGAGTGTCTCAATTAATTATGGTTTATTGTAGAGAAGCTGCAAGGTCATCAATGGTATCTGTTCTTTCGAGAACAGTTACTATCTTCAAAGATTTTAGAAAAGTTATTTTCCACAGTCCATACCCTCACAATTTCTTCTTTATGACATGTTGGATAGTCATGATGACACAATCGTCGTCTCCGAACTGTTCCTGTACTATATGCAGTACACGTTGCTGTAAAAAGTTTAATGTCTTTCCGTATTTCGCGTTTTCTTAAGCGCGATAACGGGATCACACCCTAACCGCGAAAAACACTCTCATACGATAACACCGTCTCCTCCACACTCCACTGTTGGCAGTACACGTGATGACAGGTACCGTTCTCCAGGCATTCACCAAGCTCAGACTGCCAAGACTGCCACAGGAATCAGCGTGACCCATCATTCCAAATCACTTGCTCCAGTGGTGGCGTTT
This sequence comes from Schistocerca nitens, assembly GCF_023898315.1. Taxonomy (NCBI): domain Eukaryota; kingdom Metazoa; phylum Arthropoda; class Insecta; order Orthoptera; family Acrididae; genus Schistocerca; species Schistocerca nitens. The sequence continues at coordinate 891,314,169 of NC_064617.1, forward strand.
TTGTCGCTGTTAGTAGTAGTTTATCCTGTAGTGAAGTGGAAGTGGATAGTTCCTGTGAATTGTTATGGGTGGAGGTTACACTCAACAACCGAGCTAGGTTAATAATTGGCTCCTTTTACCGACCTCCCGACTCAGCAGCATTAGTGGCAGAACAACTGAGAGAAAGTCTGGAATACATTTCACATAAAGTTTCTCAGCTTGCTATAGTCTTAGGTGGAGATTTCAATTTACCAGATATAGACTGGGACACTCAGATGTTTAGGACGGGTGGTAGGGACAGAGCATCGAGTGACATTATACTGAGTGCACTATCCGAAAATTACCTCGAGCAATTAAACAGAGAAACGACTCGTGGAGATAACATCTTGGACCTACTGATAACAAACAGACCCGAATTTTTCGACTCTGTATGTGCAGAACATGGAATCAGTGATCATAAGGCCGTTGCAGCATCCATGAATATGGAAGTTAATAGGAATATAAAAAAAGGAAGGAAGGTTTATCTGTTTAGTAAGAGTAATAGAAGGCAGATTTCAGACTACCTAACAGATCAAAACGAAAATTTCTGTTCCGACACTGAAAATGTTGAGTGTTTATGGAACAAATTCAAGGCAATCGTAAAATGCGTTTTAGATAGGTACGTGCCGAGTAAAACTGCGAGGGACGGGAAAAACCCACCGTGGTTCAACAACAAAGTTAGGAAACTACTGCGAAAGCAAAGAGAGCTTCACTCCAAGTTTAAACGCAGCCAAAACCTCTCAGACAAACAGAAGCTAAACGATGTCAAAGTTAGCGAAAGGAGGGCTATGCGTGAAGCGTTCAGTGAATTCGAAAGTAAAATTCTATGTACCGACTTGACAGAAAATCCTAGGAAGTTCTGGTCCTACGTTAAATCAGTAAGTGGCAAGAAACAGCATATCCAGACACTCCGGGATGATGATGGCATTGAAACAGAGGATGACACGCGTAAAGCTGAAATACTAAACACCTTTTTCCATAGCTGTTTCACAGAGGAAGACCGCACTGCAGTTCCTTCTCTAAATCCTCGCACAAACGAAAAAATGGCTGACATCGAAATAAATGACCAAGGAATAGAAAAGCAACTGGAATCACTCAACAGAAGAAAGTCCACTGGACCTGACGGGATACCAATTCGATTCTACACAGAGTAAGCGAAAGAACTTGCCCCTCTTCTAACAGCCGTGTACCGCAAGTCTCTAGAGGAACGGAAGGTTCCAAATGATTGGAAAAGAGCACAGGTAGTCCCAGTCTTCAAGAAGGGTCGTCGAGCAGATGCGCAAAACTATAGACGTATATCTCTGACATCGATCTGTTGTAGAATTTTAGAACATGTTTTTTACTCGCGTATCATGTCGTCTGGAAACCCAGAATCTACTCTGTAGGAATCAACATGGATTCCGGAAACAGCGATCGTGTGAGACCCAACTCGCTTTATTTGTTCATGAGACCCAGAAAAATAGTAAATACAGGCTCCCAGGTAGATGCCATTTTCCTTGACTTCCGGAAGGCGTTCGATACAGTTCCGCACTGTCGCCTGACAAACAAAGTAAGAGCCTACGGAATATTTGACCAGCTGTGTGGCTGGATTGAAGAGTTTTTAGCAAACAGAACACAGCATGTTGTTCTCAATGGAGAGACGTCTACAGACGTTAAAGTAACCTCTGGCGTGCGTTATGGGACCGTTGCTTTTCACAATATATATAAATGACCTAGTAGATAGCGTCGGAAGTTCCATGCGACTTTTCGCGGATGATGCTGTAGTATACAGAGAAGTTCCAGCATTAGAAAATTGTAGCGAAATGCGGGAAGAACTGCAGCGGATAGTCACTTGGTGCAGGGAGTGACAAGTGACCCTTAACATAGAGAAATGTAACGTATTGCGAATAGATAGAAAGAAGGATCCTTTATTGTATGATTATTTGATAGCGGAACAAACTCTGGTAGCAGTTACTTCTGTGAAATATCTGGGAGTATGCGTGCGGAACGATTTGAAGTGGAATGATCATATAAAATTAATTGTTGGTAAGGCGGGTGCCAGGTTGAGATTCATTGGGAGAGTCCTTAGAAAATGTAGTCCATCAACAAAGGAGGTGGCTTACAAAACGCTCGTTCGACCTATACTTGAGTATTGCTCATCAGGGTGAGATCCGTACCAGATCGGGTTGACAGAGGAGATAGAGAAGATCCAAAGAAGAGCGGCGCGTTTCGTCACAGGGTTGTTTGGTAAGCGTGATAGCGTTACGGAGATGTTAAGCAAACTCAAGTGGGAGACTCTGCAAGAGAGGCGCTCTGCATCGCAGTGTAGCTTGCTCGCCAGGTTTCGAGAGGGTGCGTTTCTGGATGAGGTATCGAATATATTGCTTCTCCCTACTTATACCTCCCGAGGAGATCACGAATGTAAAATTAGAGAGATTCGAGCGCGCACGGAGGCTTTCCGGCAGTCGTTCTTCCCGCGAACCATACCGGACTGGAGCCAGAAAGGGAGGTAATGATAGTGGCACGTAAAGTGCCCTACGCCACACACCGTTGGGTGGCTTGCGGAGTATAAATGTAGATGTAGATGTAGATGTAGCTCTTTGCACAACCTCAAGAGTCGCTCAGCATTGACTACAGAAATGGGTGGCTTACAAGGAGCTGCTCGATCACTATACTTCATTATCCCTACAACCCATGTACTATCTGGACTGCTGGTAGCCCTCTGGAACTCCTTCCGTTGATTTAAGGCAATTTTTTACAGCCACTCTTCGCAATGTTCGACGGTTCCCGTCCCTCGTGCGTGAGGTCTCCCTGGTCTCGTTTCTCTCTGGATGTTCCTTCCGTTCTCCACTTCATAGTCACTTCACTAAACAGTCGACATGTGTAGCCTTTGAACCGTTGAAATGTCCATGATGGATGTGTTACTCAGGTGACATCCAGTGACTAGTCCAAACTGGAAGTCACTGAGCTCTCGCGACCTACCACTTTTGCTTTTACTGCTTCTCTGCTGACAACACAATATTCCCCACATCCTTTTATAACAGGAGATCCACGTCTCCTGACATCTAGCGATCAGTTCCGCAGTACCTATTGCTGTGCCGTTACTTTTGATCAAATAGTGTATTTTTCTTGGCCAAACCTCTTTCATCACCGTTGTGCCCTCATTAGTGGGGTTTAAAGCTGTTGCATATCATGTGTATATCGTTACTGAGTAACGGGTACCCGACGAGACTCAAAGTACCGTTTCGTCACTGTCCAAAACGATTAGTTACTTGTTTGTAATACGCAGAAGTTGAAATAAGCAGTTCACATAATATGCAAAAAACTGGTGATTTCTCAAACTGGGGAACAATCAAGAACGGGGTGCCGCAAGGTTCGGTCTTGGGTTCTTTGCTGTTCTTAATATATATTAATGACCTGCCATTCTATATTCACGAAGATGTAAAGATTGTACTTTTTGCTGATAATACAAGTATAGCTATCACACTCAACAGACAAGAATTAACTGATGAAATTGTAAACGATGTTTTTCAGAAAATCATTAAGTGATTCTCTGCAAATGGGCTCTCATTAAACTTTGACAAAACACAGTATATACAGTTCCACACAGTAAATGGAATGATACCATTAGTAAATATAGACTTCGATCAGAAATTGGTAGCTAAGGTAGAATATTCAAAATTTCTAGGTGTATGCATTGATGAGGGGTTGAACTGGAAAAAACACACTGAAGATCTGCTGAAACGTTTGAATTCAGCTACTTATGCTATTCTAATTTTGGCGATATACATCTCAGTAAATTAGCTTACCACGCCTATTTTCATTCTCTGCTTTCGTGTGACATCATATTCTGGGGTAACGTATCAATGAGTAAAAGGGTGTTCATTGCACAAAAGCGTGTAATCAGAATTATTGCTGGAGCTCATCCAAGATCATCCTGCAGACACTTATTTAAAGAGCTAGGGATCTTCACTGTAGCCTCACAATATATACATTCACTTATGAAATTCGTTATTAACAATCCGAACGAATTCAAAAGTAATAGCAGTGTACATGCCTACAATCACGCTTGCAACTGGAGCATCAAACAACAGCCGCGCGGGGTAGCGGCGCGGTCTTAGGCGCCTTGTCACGGTCCGTGCGGCTCCCCCCGTCGGACTTTCGAATCCTCCCTCGGGCATAGTGCGTGTGTTGTTCGTAGCGTAAGTTAGTTTAAGTTAGATTAAGTAGTGTGCAGGCTTATGGATCGATGACCTCAGCAGTTTGGTCCCACAAGACCTTACCACAAATTTCCAAAAAGAATCAAACAACCAAAGGATGACCTTCTGTATTGTAGTTGAAACTGGCCATGAAAGTGTTGACTAGTGTACTGGACGAAGCTCACTTAGTGTTATCGCAGCGCACCAGGATCGAGACCTGCAAAATTAAATCGTGTAGCTGTAACACGAGCCCTTTTTAAGGATTTAAGATTTGAGGAAAATTAATAGACGACAGTCCGCGGTGGCATAGCCTGTTTTGAAATAACTGGCTATAAGCGTACATTTTGTTCACCTCTAATCCACAAAATATGATCTAAACTACAACATGCAGTGCTCTAACTGACCTGAATTTTCAATATTCGTCCACTACACCAATACCCGTTAGACGAATTGTGATTTATTATTAATTTTAAATTTTATGAAACAATAGTGAGTGATGAGACTTGAATCACTGGAAGATTTGGTTTGAAACATCTCTGTTACTTCCTCTTGTGTTTGAGGTTGATTTGATTAAGCCTTTTTAGTGATAAAACTAAACAAATCGGTTTACAACCAACAAGATACCATGAACAAACTGCCTATAACAGGAATCGGAAGTCTAACAGGGGTCAGTGATTCAATTTAATCTCGGGCCTACCTGTTGGTACTTCGTCTTTGAAGACCATCCACACATCCTCCACCTGTTCAACTTACCTGCCCTCACCTGCAGTGCAACTGCTAGTAGGTTGTGCTCCAACATACGAACTCTGATAATAGGAGGGGTTGGCACATCCACAAGTGAGTAGTAGACAAATCTGGTAAAATCTGATTATACAGTCAAGATCCAGTGTCTTATGACTTTTGCAATTTTTAAACGGCATCGGTACTTAATCCGTTGAGAATTCATACACAATCAATTCTTATACTCACCACATTTTCTTTGTATGTGGCAGCGATGACCATCGTTGAGAAAACACGGCTTCCCTTTCGCTGTTGTAGTTATTTCCGGTACTCACGGTGTATAGAACGCAAGTATGGAACTGCATAGGAACGACGCTGTCGAGGAGGGGACTACCTGACTGACGGTGAAAACACGTCCACTACTGGTGAACGACTGACGTAAATTGAGCAGTGGCGGGCAGCCTCTGGTCGGAAATACCACGGTGGAAAACCGACTGGTCGGAAGTCTCACGGTACCTGAGTGCATACAACAGGGTCGAAACGCCACGGCCGTAGCTCCTAATTCATCAAGCAATACCAACTGTGCCCTGAAGTCATTACCCAGTGCTCCCCACACTATGACTGTAGAAGTAACACCATTTTGCCTCTCCAGAAGCCTGGAGGAATGAGATGTCTCCGAGGTCGCCGCCATTCTCGCCGACGATGGTTATGCGGGATAGTGCCGAATCACAACTTACACTCCTGGAAATGGAAAAAAGAACACATTGGCACCGGTGTGTCAGACCCACCATACTTGCTCCGGACACCGAGAGGGCTGTACAAGCAATGATCACACGCACGGCACAGCGGACACACCAGGAACCGCGGTGTTGGCCGTCGAATGGCGCTAGCTGCGCAGCATTTGTGCACCGCCGCCGTCAGTGTCAGCCAGTTTGCCGTGGCATACGGAGCTCCATCGCAGTCTTTAACACTGGTAGCATGCCGCGACAGCGTGGACGTGAACCGTATGTGCAGTTGACGGACTTTGAGCGAGGGCGTATAGTGGGCATGCGGGAGGCCGGGTGGACGTACCGCCGAATTGCTCAACACGTGGGGCGTGAGGTCTCCACAGTACATCGATGTTGTCGCCAGTGGTCGGCGGAAGGTGCACGTGCCCGTCGACCTGGGACCGGACCGCAGCGACGCACGGATGCACGCCAAGACCGTAGGATCCTACGCAGTGCCGTAGGGGACCGCACCGCCACTTCCCAGCAAATTAGCGACACTGTTGCTCCTGGGGTATCGGCGAGGACCATTCGCAACCGTCTCCATGAAGCTGGGCTACGGACCCGCACACCGTTAGGCCGTCTTCCGCTCACGCCCCAACATCGTGCAGCCCGCCTCCAGTGGTGTCGCGACAGGCGTGAATGGAGGGACGAATGGAGACGTGTCGTCTTCAGCGATGAGAGTCGCTTCTGCCTTGGTGCCAATGATGGTCGTATGCGTGTTTGGCGCCGTGCAGCTGAGCGCCACAATCAGGACTGCATACGACCGAGGCACACAGGGCCAACACCTGGCATCATGGTGTGGGGAGCGATCTCCTACACTGGCCGTACACCACTGGTGATCGTCGAGGGGACACTGAATAGTGCACGGTACATCCAAACCGTCATCGAACCCATCGTTCTACCATTCCTAGACCGGCAAGGGAACTTGCTGTTCCAACAGGACAATGCACGTCCGCATGTATCCCGTGCCACCCAACGTGCTCTAGAAGGTGTAAGTCAACTACCCTGGCCAGCAAGATCTCCGGATCTGTCCCCCATTGAGCATGTTTGGGACTGGATGAAGCGTCGTCTCACGCGGTCTGCACGTCCAGCACGAACGCTGGTCCAACTGAGGCGCCAGGTGGAAATGGCATGGCAAGCCGTTCCACAGGACTACATCCAGCATCTCTACGATCGTCTCCATGGGAGAATAGCAGCCTGCATTGCTGCGAAAGGTGGATATACACTGTACTAGTGCCGACATTGTGCATGCTCTGTTGCCTGTGTCTATGTGCCTGTGGTTCTGTCAGTGTGATCATGTGATGTATCTGACCCCAGGAATGTGTCAATAAAGTTTCCCCTTCCTGGGACAATGAATTCACGGTGTTCTTATTTCAATTTCCAGGAGTGTATTACTGAAGAAAATGGAAGCCATCATCGGCAGTCCATTATTCCCGATTGCAGCACCTCTCCAAATGCAGCCGCTTGTGGTGCGGTGTTAACGGCAGCCTGTGCATAGCATAGTAACTCCTTAGTCCAGCTGGTTCTAGTCTCTGACCAATGGTGTGCGATGACGCAGAATGTTACAGATTGTCCATTACATATTCTCGAATGGCAGGTACAGATGTGAAGTGGTTACGATGTGCTTGGTGCACAACATGGGCATCCTCCCTTGCGGTGGTTAGGCAGTGTCGACTGGAATCTGTATGATGAGTATGCCTGCCCTCTCGTCCCCAAGCTACCCATTGGGCCACTGTCACATGTTGAAACGTCCCCTTTGAACACTTATAAATGACTGTGCTTAAACTGACACACAATATTTTTTTAGCGCAATGCAATCTGACTTTCAATAATCCACACAAAAGAATGGCCCTGACTAACATTAACCTATACCTTTCACAAATCACTTACCTCACAAAAATCTTCGTTACTCGAACTACTGCAATACAGCGAGCGCCACTACTGCCAGCTAAATAAAAGATTCAAACTATGGAAGGCACTAACTACTGATGGGCATAGTTAGCAAATGAAAGATTGTGATAGAGAACAAACAATGTATTTACCTTAATAGTCATAATATATATAGCAGTTCATGACATCAGTTCTTACAAATGTACTGTTTCTAATGGACACACCTCCAGATTATCCATTCTCAGAAATCCGCCATCTCACTTCCCCACATCCACCACTGCTAGCGGCTCACCTCCAACTGCCCAACGCTACGCGCTGTTAACTGCCAACTGCCCAACACTACAATAGCCAACAACAATGCAAACCAGCCACAGACTGCACACAGCACAGCCAGTGATTTTCATACAGAGCGCTATGTGGCGTTACCAATAAGAAAACCTAAAGAGCCTACTTACATACCCCCCATGCTCCCCACAAAAATTTTACAAATTGTTTTGGGCAGTGGCCAATACAGATTTGAAATTTTTTTTTCATAATCATAATTACAATAACAAAGAAATCAAATGTACACACTTATTGATACAATGTTGGTCGAAAGCTAAAATTTTCTCACAGTCCATAAAGACAGTCCCGATCATTCATCACAATAAAATTGCAGTGTTTTTCTCAAAGTCTGAGCAGTAAAAGAAAATGCACACTGAAGTGGTGGATTTCCATGGAGTCTTGAAGAAGCAGTGTTGTCCTTCCAACGGAAAGACAGTGCTGACTCTTGACATGCAGACAGATAATGGGCCACAACAGAGCAAACCCACAGCAGAGTCAGTCGAAGTTTTGAAGAATATTGGTAGGTAGGTCGTCACAGAGCAGACCCACTGTATTCCTGGTAGAGGTTACGGTATTGATGGGCCACCAGAGGTGCAGACCCACTGTAGTCCTTGTGGAAATAATGGTATTGGTGGGTCATCAAAGGTGCAGACCCACTGCAGTCCTTGTAGAGACGGCCAGCAGCCATCTGTTGCGACTGTGCAGGTGCACAATCACCATCGAAGAGTCTTGCGGAGAATATAGCAAGTCTATCAACCACCACTTGTGCATGCACACAGTTTTTGGAATTGTCCTTAGAACCAGCAATGCTGTTAACCAGTCCCTTGCTGAATTATCAACACACGTGCAAACACTAACAGTCCCTACTTCTCACATATTGTCCATATACTATGACCAACAGAAATGTGTGCAGTGAAATGTAACTTACAAGTTACTTTATTTGATGAACTGGTGTTAATTACAATTTTATAACATAAGAATACAATAACAAAGGTACAAAATTCATCATTAAAGAAAATAACAATACAGATAACATTTGTAGTGAAACAGGCTTTACAAAAGAATAGAAATAAACATGCACATCAGTGTTACAAAAATTATGACATAAGTACATACATAAAGATCAGAACAACTTTTGAAACATCAACTTCACATATGAGCAACAAAGCAAAACAGATAAATAATGTCTAAACATCTTTACAAAGTAAATAACATAGTATTAGAAAAATTCTACAACATAACTCTCATCAGCTAAACACATAAAGACAGGAAAAACACAAATACACAAGTGTACACAAACACATAGCAGAATAACACAAGAGGAAAGGGCAGGTTGTAATATTTGGTACTGCAGTCCAACCCAAAACTTCATTCCGTAGATCTTTTCTCTTATTTCAACAATTGTTTCCACCAAAAAAATTCTATCCAAGCATGCTTTCTGTATTCTGTTCACATCCTGTTTCAAAAATAGTTTTTCTCCACTGTACAATACTTTTTTGGCCAAACCATTTTCTTATAGCTTCTCAATGCATTTCTTCCAATTCATCACAACTCGTTCTCTTATATAGCCTACCCCATCTTACGCCAACTTAAATCTACTGAGCTCAGATGCTAAACTAAGGGACGAGGCAATGCAGCAGCACAAAACAATTAATACAAACAGCAATGGCAAAAAATTCTAATTGGTAAAGCAAACAGCAATATTACAACTAATATAAGGCAATGAGCAGCAAACAAGAAAAATAAATCAGTAGTAAAGCTGGCTTAACAGAGTAATTCAAAGTGAAATTTAGTAGCACTATGCCTAGCAAACAGCAGCAGCAAATGCAATCACTTATATCTAAACATGACAAAGTTCAAGCTGAAATAATATTACAGTAAAGATGCCCATGTCTAATACCTATGTCACATCTTAACACTAGAGTGATGCATCACGATAACTTACTCTACCAAAAAAATTACCAAGTAGTTGAAAAGAAAATTATGTACGCAGTTACTGTTATTAATCCCTTCTTATTGTTCTTTCCATTCCAAGTGCTCCTTTTCGAAGAATATGGATCATAAAATTATTATTTAATAGATCTGTTGGCAGAAAGTGTTCACATTAGCAAATGCACTTTATTTTATTTTATAAAACCAATGCTGCAACACAGCTGGAAACCAGATATTAAACAAAATGAGCAATCTCTCAACTAGAAAGACAATAGATGTAACATGTTTCTCATCATTTCATTAGGTATTTTAGTAAATATCATAAATTAAGAGCTCCACAGTGTAATCATTTGTTTTCAAGTATGAGCGTGTCGTATTTGCGATGCTTTCTACAAAGGAATGTCAATAGCGAGGATAATGGCCTCTTTTTTTTTCTCCACCTGTGCCTCTGAAAGGTACACACTAATGGCTTTTTTCCAGGCGACTGTCGCACAGGTGGGTGCTTACAGTGACCTACCTTCCCTACCGAAATATTTACGACATCAGTTTCTGCTATGGCGACAGTTTGATACAAATAAAATTTCACAGGTCGATATATTTGCGTTACAAATCTGTAGAAACAAAATCCTATAAATATAACAGTGTCCAAAACATTTTCGCCGGCATTGTGATACATTCACGCATTTACACACATTTCATAACTCTTAAAGTACGATTCTTGGTTTCCAACATCCTTACCTTATTACACATATACATATTCGTCGACACATCTTTAATATTTCCTCATAATAAATACATAGCATAATCAAATTGCTCATATAGCATCAGCTTATTGATCATAAACATACCTCAACAGCATAATACACATCGCCGTTGTAAAAATAGCATCATAACATCTCAGTCAAATCTCAAAATCGTCGTAGCGTCCTCCAATAATATCAAAACCTAAAGAAAATTCTCTGCTCATTTCAATAGTGTCATCTATCCCAAACGTACTTTAAAAATCATTATCCCATACCAAATACATCGTTCAAAGCTCTCATAGTATCACAGTGGTCCCGAAAAAATATGAACAGTTCACAAAGTACAGACACAATACAATTTCGTAAGTGTGAAGTTATCCAACTGTGTAATTACGCAATCATCTGTCACTGACGTAGTAAAAAAAAATGTTTGTCTCTCAGTTAAATGATCAGATAGCTGTGTAATTTATGTGTTAGAGAAATATGGTACCGATTTCGAAAGTTGTATAAGCAAATACCATATTAGCTAGGGCTCCTTGTGCTTGCCACACACATGGTACACAAAGTAAGCGTGTACCCCCCTGAGGATTAACGTAATTATACCCTCAGGTGTTACAGATTACAATAATGGAATGAAATGTACCATGGAAAACTTTCTTTGTAATTCAAAAATCGTGAAAAATAAATGGTTCAAGTACAAAATTAATCACTCAAATGCGTGTCCTGTAGCGCTAAATGTGCGTCTTGCTGTAAGATAATTCTGTGGGAGTGTCGTAGTTATCGTCCTCTGTAAGCAAAGTTCTGCTGAAGTCAATGTACTTACCTCATCATAAACGAAAGAGAAATTCTTTGCGTATAGATATCGTAGTTATTACGTACCTTACCATGATCAAGAAAGTACTATACTGTAACGTATTGTTGTGCTACAGAAAAGGCTGTCTCATTGTAGCTATACCACAAAAGTTACTCCTAAAACATGTTTTACTTTCCAGAATAATACATAAAAACTGTGCAGATATAAAACTGATACACCGCAAAAGCAACAATGTAAATTGTGTCACACATTAGTAGTGTCATGATATAATCGGGTAGCTGTCAACGAAACCAAATACTAAGTCATCTTTAATCTCACAGAAAGTACTTCAAATAAAGAATGTCTTTTCAAGTAAACCAAAATGTTGCATTAAAATCTCATTAGCAGTATATGTTCTAAGTATGTGAGCCTCATAGTCGTTACGTGATCGTGCAACTAACAAGCAAGAATGTACACACACAGTCACCCTGTGTCCTATGTTCACTATCACATGGCAGTGGTAATTTCTGTTTAAATAAGTTGCCCAGGTTCTTGACTGGATAGTTAACTTTAAAACATTGTTGCATGTTAACAGTTTCTAAGTGTGACAAAGCATACTTGTAACGTGAAGTGAAAAGTTTTATGGCAAAGACAAAGTTAAAAAAAAAAAAACAGATTATCTCTCAATAAACGGTTTTACATGTGAAATGTGGTGCGGTCCTTTACCCTTTCTAGTGTGCAGAGTTTCAACTTCAAAGTAATTATCATGTTGTATACGTCGGTAAGGAATGCAAAAATTTTTCTCAAGGTTAGCGTTATTTTTTTCTGAGCCAGCCGGCGCACGCGGCTGCCTGTGGTGCGAGTCATTGTCTGTTCCTTTGTTGGTGCGCGTCGTTATTGGGATTAGGAGACCTAACTTCTACAAATTCACCTTGCCGAGAGGGCCCAGCCCTGTTTGAATCCCGCCAATTTTGATGAAATTCAGGTCTGTCGTTATGATTATGTCGTCTGTCGTCATGTCGGTAGTTCCTGCAGTTTCTTTCTTGTCGGTTAAGTGGTGGAGAATTTCTCCCTGAATTATCACTGCACGGTGGACCGTTGCGTCTGAAATTATTCTGTCTCCCGTGATAAAAATAGTTCTGGTTGCCATATTGTCTGTTTCTCTGATTGTCTCTGTGATAGTCACTACCGTGGAGAGGTGATCTTTCCCTGTAATTATTACTACCCTGCCAATGGTTGTCATACGGGTGGTGTCTGTTTTGGTCACGATTTGTGTTGTGAGAATAGCCTTGTCGTGTCCAGTTATTATTTCTTTCATCGGGGAATTGCGACGGATGTGACCTGTAATTGCTGTGTTCCTGTTTTCGCGTTCCGTGATTGTCAGTGTCAATTTCTAATTCTTGTAAGAGTCCCTGAAAAGGTTCAATGTCGTCTTTGCAACGTCCTGCCAAAATAATGTGTTGTAAATGTTACGGTAATTTGATTAAGCAAATGGGCATGAGTTCTGAGGGCTGTATGGGTTTGACAGGTACTGATTCTTGTGCAACATGTCTTCAAAATATTTCACAAGGCTAGAAAATTCGGATTGTTCGAAATGTTTCATCATTATGATGCTATGTTTTACTCGGTCTTGTGTAGCTTGAGACCAATATGCTGAGAGGAAGGCATGATAAAATTCTCCTTCACTGTGGCAATCATGAATGACCGATCTCATTCCTACAGCTGGTTCATTCTCTAAATAGCCACACATAAATTCTAGTCTGTGCTCTAATGACCAGTTGGGAGGAAAACAATGAGAGAATTGATGAAGCCACACTTGTGGATGAATGTCGTTGCCAGAATTCTTAAATGTTTTGAATTTACGTGTAGTAATAAACAGCTTATAGTCAAAATCATCATGTCGGCGAGTCGCATATCCGTTATTGTTACTTCGTTTCGGCGGTTCCATCTCAAAATTCAGTGTACCTTGCCAATTTCTTGCATAATTTCTGAAGTACCCCGTGATATTATTTTGTGGCTGTTCCGTATTTCTAGGTCCCTATTCCCGTATTGGAGCGCGAGTGTCCTCTGAAATACGTAATTCTTGTATTACCTGTGTCAGTTGATCTTGTTCTTCCCGGATTTTTCTTTGGTGTTGCGTATTAATTTGATTCTGATTTTGTTTCAATTTCCTAATTTGTTCGCACTCATTAAAGACTACCGGTTTTGTGTCATTCAGATTATCATCTACCTTCGTAGATAAATTATTTAGCTGATCCGAAAGTTCAACTAGTTTCTCTGATAATGAACTAATTTCCACCATGTGTCTTTCTGAACCAATTTTTAGAGTATCTACTGTGTTCTATAAGTTTTCCTGAATTTTTGCAAGTTGCATAACCGAATCGGTAGATGCAACTGAGTCAATTTTAGCTTGCAAGGTCTCATAATTTTCAGGAACAATAGTTTGCAGTTCTTTTATGGCTGCTTCGTGATTCTGTAATGCATTTTCATGCCGCGAAAAAATAGGTTGAAAATGCTCACAAATTTGTGTTTTTACGTCATTACAGACTTTTTGACACTTCGATTCAATGTTATGTAACTCAGTAGTTAAATCTTCACGTGTTTGTTCAAGCATGGTGTCTAACTTTTGAAGCTTTTGCTGTTTTTGTCTCTGATTTTGTTCCATTTTGTCTAACTTTTGAAGCTTTTGCTGTTTTTGTCTCTGATTTTGTTCCATTTGTTGCATTAATAATGTATTAGTGTCTGGAATCTGTTTCGCTATGCTTTTTGGCAGTGCATTTTCACCGGCAACATTCACATTTTGACAAGCAGAAAATGTGTCTTGACTCATTTGAGAAAACGGTGAGGACCCAAAACCTGAGTCTACAGTATTTGCAATATTGTGTTCTGTCATTTCGGATTCCTGAGGCGAGCTGTTGCCGACCGATCGATCGATAATGCTTCCCTGTTCACTACTTGTTTCATTGTCTGCACTATTATTTGCCGCCCGCTCCATTTCCCTATGCACAATTACCAAATTACTACTTCGAATGTCTGTTAATTCATTACACAGTGGTGCTGATAAGCTACGCTCATCGTCACTATTATTTCTCAGTTTACTTTGGAGCCTAGTGTTACGTTTTTCACACGCCATTATTGTCACAATATTTCACATGATAACACAGAAATGCACAATATGAAGAGCAAAAATAAGAGAACACACTAACATTGCACTGAAAATAATGTCTAGTTATTTGCAAGCGCAGCTGCAAAATACTTGGTGCAAATCTACATGCATGCCACAACTGTTTTACTGTGCAACAATGAAATATTGGAACTACAAAGGAGATTCTCTCTACAATTACGCGCTAGCAATAAACAATAGCTACACTAATTACACAAACTACAAGAAAAAATCAGAAGATTCCAGTGAGATATCCTCGGCTAAGGGTCGACATATGAAACGTCCCCTTTGAACAATTATAAATGACTGTGCTTAAACTGACACACGATATTTTTTTAGCGCAACGCAATCTGACTTTCAATAATCCCTACAAAAGAATGGCCCTGACTAACATTAACCTATACCTTTCACAAATCACTTACCTCAAAAAAATCTTCGTTACTCGAACTACTGCAACACAGCGAGCGCCACTACTGCCAGCTAAACAAAAGATTTAAACTACGGAAGGCACTAACTACTGATAGGCATAGTTAGCAAATGAAAGATTTTGATAGAGAACAAACAATGTATTTACCTTAATAGTCATAATATATATAGCTGTTCATGACATCCATTCTTACAAATGTACTGTTTCTGATGGACACACCTCCAGATTATCCATTCTCAGAAATTCGCCATCTCACTTCCTCACATCCACCACTGCTGGCGGCTCACCTCCAACTGCCCAACGCTACGCGCTGTTAACAGCCAACTGCCCAACACTACAATAGCCAACAACAATGCAAACCAGCCACAGACTGCACACAGCACAGCCAGTGATTTTCATACAGAGCGCTACGTGGCGTTACCAGCATAAAAACCTAAAGAGCCTACTTACAATGTGAGTGCCACATAAATCTGAATATCGACAGCCTTCATTTCTGTGCAGTTTTGTACGCTACCTGCGTCCTACACACTGTGAGTACGGGAAATACACTGAAGCTCCAAGGAAACTGTCATAGACATGCGTATTCAAATACAGAGATATGTTAACAGGCACAATACGGCGTTTAGGTCGGCAAAGCCTGTCTGGCGCAGTTGTTAGATCAGTTACTGCTGCTACAATGGCAGGTTATCAAGATTTAAGAGAGCTTGAACGTCATGGTATAGTCGGTGCACGAGCGATGGAACACAGAGCATCTCCAGCGATGAAGTGGGGATTTTCCCGCACGACCTTTTCACGAGTGTACCGTGAATATCAGGAATCCGGTAAAACATCATATCACCGACATCGCTATGGCCGGTAAAAGATCCTGCAAGAACGGGACTAACGACGATTGAAGAGAATCGTTCAACGTGACAGAAGACCCTTCCGCAAATTTCTGCAGATTTCAATGCTGGGCCACCAACAAGTGTCAGTGTACGAACCATTCAACGAAATATCATCGATATGGTCTTTCGGAGACGAAGGCCCACTCGTGTACCCTTGATGACTGCACAACATGAAGCTTTACGCCTCGCCTGGGCCCGTCAACACCGATATTGGACTGTTGATGATTGGAAACATGTTGCCTGGTCGGGCGACTCTCGTTTCAGATTGTGTCGAGCAAATGGACGTGTACGGGTATGGAGACAACCTCATGAGTACATGAACCCTGCATGTCAGCAGCGGGGACTGTTCAAACCGGTGGAGGCTCCATAATGGTGTGGGTCCTGTACAGTTGGAGTGATATGGGACCCTGGTACATCTAGATTCTAGTGTGACAAGTGACACATACGTAAGGATCCTGTCTGATTATCTGCATCCATTCATGTCCATTGTGCATTCCGACGGACCTGGGCAATTCCAGCAGGACAATGCGACACCGACACGTCCAGAATTGCTACAGCTTCCGCTGGCCACCAAACGGATTTATGAACAGCCTTGCAGGATTCATGGTGTCACTTCCCTCCAGCACTACTTCACACATTAGTCGAGTCGGTGCCACGTCGTGTCGTGGCACTTCTACGTGCTCGCGGGGACCCTACACGATGTTATGCAGGTGCACCAGTTCCTTTAGATCTTCAGTGTAACTGCAACAAGAAAAGGGAAGCCGTGTTTTCTCGAGGATGGTCATCGCTGCCTGGTGCAAGGAAATTGCGATGATTATAAGAAGTGACTGTGCATGAATTCCGAATGGAGCAAGTGCCGAAACCGTTTAAAAATTGCGAAAGTCAGAATCATGACTGAACAGCAAGCAACCAGTCTGCGAAATGGAGATCCAGAATGTGGTCCCTTTCAAACTCTGCCAGATGCAGATAACACTGTCTGACACGTGGCAGCTCCGTCTCCTTCACAGTGATTAGTCCGCTTCTGACCCTTTCACGCCCCTTCTACACCGAGGCCTGGTAACAAGCACTAAACACGAACAATACTTATGCACTATGGTGGCCATTGTAACAGGAACAGAAATTTGCAACTATAACCATTTATAGAGCCACCATTGGGGGTGTACGTGTACGGAGTTTCATTGACATCCAACCATGTCTTCTGGGTGCTTCACTATTTTTATCAGGCAGTGGACATGCTACTGTTGTAATAACAACCTTTCACAAACTTCATATAATCTCAAATATCAAACAGAAATCAACCACTTAAAAGGCAAACCGTCTTGCCGGAGGGACATTCTCAACTGAGCATTATAGGAGAGTTTGAAAATACCGTTTCAGTTTTAAGGTTTTTTTTTATTTTCCAGTATTTAGACCACGACCGGTTTCGGGCTAATACAAGACTACATCATGTGTGATACATGTTTATGTTCATTTAGTTCATGACTACGACACGTAATTCTACGTCGCCTTATGCGTCTCCACTTAATAAAAATCTGCATGCCACTCAAGGAAAAGGGGAAAACATTCATTTAGTTTTACGTTTTTTGCATAAGCTTTAAGCTGCTGGCTCCCAGTTAGTTTTAAAATGGTTCTGTACTGCCCCTGTTTCAATATCTTTCTTTACCTCTCATAATGCACTCTTAACACTTTCCAGCAACATTTTTGTAATGTTTTTCCGTTTTGTACGTAAATCACCAATTCAAATTGTGAACAGCTGGGTTAGTTGGACCCGTGTTCTGCTTCCCGTCAACAGACGGCAGTGCTAATGCCAATCTAGTTCACCAGTTTACTTCCTCTATTGTGTACACTACTCCACGCTCTGCGCTCGCTGATGGTACCCATCGTAGTATACTCCCCATTGCGGCTGTCGGGGTCGCAGCACAGAATATGAGTGTACTGGTGTTCATTCCATAATTCTTTACCTACGAAATCGTCCATCGTATTGTCTGGTGTCGCTTTGGCATTGACTTACGTTTTACCGCACCTACCCCGACCGATGTTTTTTAAAATGTTATATGGTGCTCCTTTTTTGTTTTCTCACGTGTGCTAACTCATGTGAAAATTATCATTGGGTTCGGTCTCTTGTTTATTTCCCATCTCACACCTGACGATGGGCGTGGAAAATAGCCCGAAATCGGTCGTGGTCTAAGCACTGAAAAAATAAAAAACCTTACAACTGAAGCGGTATTTCCAACACTTAGAAGAACATACTGATTTCTTTTGGAGCTCTGTAAACTGTGAAGAACTGGTACAACTCGAGCACTAATGTAAATGTGGCAGTGAAGTGGTGTGTATGTGTTAACTTTATGGGACCAGCGCGGTAATAGCCGGCCGAAGTGGCCGTGCGATTAAAGGCGCTGCAGTCTGGAACCGCAAGACCGCTACGGTCGCAGGTTCGAATCCTGCCTCGGGCATGGATGTTTGTGATGTTCTTAGGTTAGTTAGGTTTAATTAGTTCTAAGTTCTAGGGGACTAATGACCTCAGCAGTTGAGTCCCATAGTGCTCAGAGCCATTTGAACCATTTGAACCAAAGCGGTAAGATGGCTCGAAGTGGCGACGTGTCATAGTGACAGAAAGGAACTATCGTGTTTGGACTTGCCCATACTCACACCGTCAATGAAGATTTCAGATTAGTTGATGAAGCAGCACCGCAGTCCAATTTTTCGACAATTACTGGTGTACTACTCCCGACGGTGTAACATGGACTAAGAGCGTTGACCGTAAAAATATCCTAACAGCCAGGGAGCAGAGACGAATGTGTCAGTGACAATGAGTTTCAAACCCGACAGTAATCGTTGCTGTCAGTGAATTCAGATGCATCTCAACAAGTTTCCAACCGAACATTGCTTGCAGTGGACGTTCGGTTATCGGTTACCTCGTAAAACGCTAGTGCTGATAGTAATGCTATTGATGACAGTAATGCCTAAAGCTGTACGTCTTCAGTGGGACATGCATTATGGAAACTAGACAGTTGATGGCACCAACGAGTCGCACTTTTGCGTCTTTTCAAACAATGCAAAACGTCGAGTGTACTGACGACACCATGGGGCGTTTAATCCACAGTGTGTGGATGGTATAGTTAAGGCCGGAGCTGGAGCTGTGATACTTTGGGAGTCTTGGACTCACTCATTTACGTAACCGTAAATACGAAACAGGATGTGAAACCTGAGCTTATCACGGCCACTACGATGTTCAAATAACTTACGGTTATGCAGCCGGGTGACGTCGTCGAAAATCACCGATATTTCGACAGGTGGCCATCCAGTCATTTTCGAGGCAAAACTGTTGCAAGTAAGGGTTGCGCAAGGGATTTGAAACCTCCATTTTTTCAGATACCCTGAGAAAAAATATGGTCATATACAGACAAACAAATGATTACAGTTTCAGAAAAAATTGGATGGTTTATTCAAGAGAAAGGGCTTCACAAATTCAGCAAGTCAATAATGAATTGGTCCACCACTGGTCCTTATGCAAGCAGTTATTCGGCTTTGCATTGGTTGACGGAGTTATTGCATGTTCTCCTGAGGAATGTTGTGATTCTGTCCAGTTGGAGCGTTAGTTCTGCAAAATCCCAAGACAATTCGACGGCCCTGCTTACAATGCTCCAAACATTCTCGACTGGGGAGTGATCCAGCGACCTTGTTGGCTAAGGTAGGATTGGACAATAACGGAGACAAGCAGTAGAAATCCTCAACGTATGCGGGCGAGCTTATCTTGCTGAAATATATCCCCAGAATGAGTTGCCGTGAAGGGCAACAAAATGGGGCGCAGAATATCGTCGACGTATTGCAGTACTGCAAGGGTGTCGCGGGTGACAACAGAGGGGCTCCTGCCGTGAAAAATAATGGCACCCCAGAACATCACGCCTGGTTGCTGCTCCGTATAGTGGACGGAAGTCAAGTTGGTATCCTACCGCTGTCCGGGAAGTATTCAAATACAATTCGGCCTGAAATGTGATTGACTAGAGTAGAATTGTCTTCAGTGATCAGTCCCGCTTCGGACTGAGCCCTAAACACTAGCGAAGACGTATCTCGGAGGCGTCCGCCCCTCGTGGTCTCGCGGTAGCGTTCTCGCTTCCCGCGCGCGGGGTCCCGGGTTCGATTCCGGGCGAGGTCAGGAATTTTACCTCCCTCGAGATGACTGGGTGTTATTGTGTCGTCTTCATCATCATCATCATTCATTCCCATTACGGTCGGAGGAAGGCAATGGCAAACCACCTCTACTAGGACCTTGCCTAGTAAGGCGGCGCGGTTCTCCCGCGTCGCTCCCCTACGCTCTGTAAAGAAGTATGGGACTCATCATCATCATCTTGGAGGCGCCCCAGACAGTGATGGGATCAACCTGACTGTCGCCGGTCATACGGCCCAACAACTAGGAATGATGGTCTGAGGTACCATTTTTTTCACAGCATGACCCCTTAATTGTCATTCGCGCCACCCTTAATGGCAAGTCATCGTCGACTTACCTTTCAGCAAGAAAATGCCCGCCCGCACACGGTGAGCGTTTCTATTGCTTGTCTTTGTGCTTGCCACTCCATACCTTGGTCACCAAGGTCACCGGATCTCTCCAAAATTGAGAATGTCTTGAGCATTACGTGCAGGGCCCTCGAACCATCTCGGGATCTGACGATCTAATGCGCCATTTGTACATTCTGGCACTATATTCCTCAGGAGGATATCCAACTGGTCTATGAATCAATGCGAAGTCGAATAACTGCTTGCATAAGGACCCGACGTGGAGCAAAGATTTATTGACTTGCGCAATTTGTGAAACTTTTTCTCTTGAATAAATTATCCAATATTTCTGAAATTGTAATCATCTGTTTTTCTGTACATGTAAATAACATCTACTGGTTTCCGTCCCTTACGGATAATTACTTCGTGGTGCGTCGTTTTTACTGATTTACAGTCTGTTTAGACGATTCTTTTGCTGTTTGGTCTCCTGACAGTGAGAAGTTGAATGTCTTTTTAGAGCATCTGGATGCAATGGACCCGATTATTCGTTTCATGATGGAGGCCGATATGCTGGGCAGGAAGAAGGCTGTTTACAGGAAGCCTACTCACAATGACTTGCATCTGTGGGCTGATAGTTGTCATCATCCGGCTCAGTGTGAAGAGGTAGTTCGCACTATTGTTCACAGGGCCCACGTCATTTCAGACCCTGAGAGTTTGTCAGCTAAGTTAACACATCTTCAGGGCAACTTTCGTCAGAATGCATATAGTGAAAGATAGATTAGACGAACGTTGCGTTCTCGACCAAAGGCGCACAGGGTGAGTGACGATAATACCGAGTCGGTACCAAGGTCTATGTACTTTGTACCTTACTGGGGGAACATTTCCAACAAGACTGGTCGTATTTTGCGGCAATATGATGTGAAATGTGTTTTCTGCCTCCATCTAAAATCAGGGTCCTTTTAGGTTCCGTTAAAGATGATTTTGGCTTGCGTAAGGGGGGTATGTATCGTATTCCTTGCAGTTGTGGCGTGTCATATGATGGTCTGATTATCATGACAGTGCAGGACCGGTGTACTGAACACAATTACAACAGCCTAGCAAATCGGTTATTGCAGAACATTGTCGTGGCTTCGGTAATCCTATGGAATACAACAACAAGGAGATTCTGCCATGCACTTTCAGCTATTGGAATAGTGTTATTAAGAAAGCAATTAGATAAAACTACCAAGCCTCCTTGTAAATAGAGATGGAGATATTTCCTTAAACACTGCGTGGAATCTGTCTTCCTTTTCAAAAATAGAAGTACAGAGTTAATTCCCACATCAGTAATTTTCATTATAAATAACTTTTAGCGCTGGGTACCTTTGGTTATGATGGTGTTAGTGTTTGTAGTTTGTGTGTGTGTGTGTGTGTGTGTGTGTCGGAACTGCTCTGCAAACCGAGGTTTTTGAATTCTCTCGCACAGCGCTTACTTGTTGCAGATTCGCCCTGAAAACGACAGGGTGGTCACCTGTCGAAATATCTAAGGTTATCGACGACTTCACCCGACTGCATTCCTGTAATTAGTAGAATATGAACTAGAAGGTTTATTTCAACATTCTCGATGACCAAATTGGAAATTTGTAGTAAGGACTATTGGACCAAACTGCTGAGGTCATCGGTCTCTAGGCTTACGCACTGCTTACTCTAGCTTGAACTAACTTACACTAAGGACAACACACACAACCATGCCCGAGGGAGGACTCGAACCTCCGACGAGGGCAGCCGCACGAACCGTGACAGACCGCCCTAGACCGCACGGCTACCCTGCGTGGCCTCGATGACCAAGTGTTGCTCTTTCTTCTACATCTTGATGATGAGTGTGCTGTGGACACTTCAAGCCAGCTGCCAGCAAACCCGCGCCTATCTCCTTCTTGATGGCACTACGCCGGTATCTCCAACTATTCTAAGTCTGCAGCGTGGCAACAAGCTACACACGGCTAGCGTCACAGATGCCTACTGTACCGACCTCCAACTTGGTGGCGGGTCCACCCTTTTATACCCGTCACCCCTGTATCATCCCAGATTGGGGATGCCCTGGAAAATAGTGGTCACTTGTTTGAACCATACCGTATTTGGGGGACATCATGCTGAGTGTGTCGGGATAATTGTGGAGCGTTCGATGAACACTGCCCTTCTCGTATGCGCAGAGTCTGTCTGCACGGCGCCAGACAGAAGCCAGTTGAGTACACGAATACGTATTGCTTCCGCTTCTTTCAGAAGACATCTTTTCGCTACAACTTGGAATTAATGACTATGTTTGATACCGGTTCCATCTCTCGATATCGTATTTCACGAAATATCTCCTGCAGTGACTAACAAACATTTACATTATCATTGATAATAGGGACTCAAAGAAAAAAAAATCATACATGTCGTGTTTGCTTACGAGTGTGTTACATGTGTCACAGATGGGCCATTTCTGGTGGCCCCAGACCTGAGGATTCTGGAACTCAGCCGATGTGGCATCGCTACTGTGCCGCCTGCTACCTTCCGGAACCTCACCGGCCTCTGGACACTGCGTCTCAAGGAGAACCGCCTGCGTGCAGTGGACGGCCTGACCGACCTCCCGGAGCTGGAAGTTCTCGATCTCCACGGGAATGAGATCGTCTCCATCCGACCGGACGCGTTCGTCACTGTGCCCAAGCTGAAGCAGCTGAATGTGAGCAGCAACCCACTGCTTGTGCCGTCCAGCGGAACATTTCTGAACGCGGCCCACCTGTCCTTTCTGGATCTGAGTCGCACTAACGTGACGCGTCTGGGTCCCGATGTCTTCAGCGGAACGCCAGCACTCACTGTCCTCAGGTCTGTACCCTCACTCGAATCACTGGTTGAAGTGGCCAGCTTGGGAAGACAGGGTCACGTCTGTCTTGCGTGGCATCACCCAGTTAGTCACAGTAGTAAATACAGCAGTTCAAATTTAATCACTATTTATGTGTTTTGTAAGATCGTGTTTATCCACGGCGCATTTACGACGGCGGCCGAGTTTAGGTTCGTTCTGCGCATCTGACGTCACAAAACACAGTCAGCCAATGAACAGAGAACGGCGTTGCCAGAGCTCGGCTGTAGTGCAGAGCACGGACGAGTGTCTTCAGTTTTAGAAACTTTCAGTCATAAATAAAGTAATTGAACAAAAGCAATGTCTTGATAGTAGACTTTATATAAAAGAAAGTTTGGAAAAAGCATTCTTTATACCAACTGCTTCATATTCTATTAATTAATTAAACCAAACAAGCAATAAGCCTCCTAATTCAGGCGATAGCAAGGAAATTCATTCTCACTAACCGCTTTTTCACAATAAAGAACAGTGGTAATTGTTTATTTCCTATTGCACTTCGACGAAACGTGAGTAATTCATAGTCATTCCAACAGTGTTTGTCGGTCGTTTGCGAGATGCTGTATACTACTCCAGGAATCCTATTGCAAGGCGAGCTGTGTTAGGGTAATGGTTAAGGTGTTTGGCTGCTTAGCGAAAGGTTCCAAGTTCAAAGCTTGACCAGTGCTTAATACTTTCTTTATTTATAAACAATATCGAAGTGTTTTAATTCATGAATTTCATTCGTTTGAATGTAATTTTTTGAAATTTCTAGTGGCAACTAAAATCGACCATACGGAAAGTATACGCTGTGGACTTTTACCTCTGCAAACTCTCCAAAATTTCGTGCAATGGTTTACTACATTTAATGCTGCACAATAACTGCGTTAAACATCGAAACAAAATTAAGTCATTTATGGGGGGAAGGTACCAGTCAAGAAAATGTGTAAAAATCAAATTTTTGGGCCAAATAGTTTTTGTGAAATCGAATGATAAGTGTGTCAAAGCAGTGAGAACACCATGTGTCTGCACAGGCGAGCAGTGCAGTGATGACAAAATCGCGCACAGCGCGGAATGCGGGAGCACGTCTCTGAAGCAGCGAAAGGGTTAATGCGGCCGTGGTGGCTTTACTTCATAAACTGCGCGCTCCCCCCTAAACGTAAGTTTGGGAACTATACTTGTGGTGTCACCGCTAGACACCACACTTGCTAGGTGGTAACTTAAATCGGCCGCGGTCCTGTAGTACATGTCGGACCCGCGTGTCGCCACTGGGTGATCGAAAACCTAGCGCCACCACATGGCAGGTCACAAGACACGGACTAGACATCGCCCCAGTTGTACGGACTACATAGCTTGCGACCAGACGTACGAAGCTTTCCTCTCATTTGCCGAGAGACAGATAGAATAGCCTTCAGCTTAGTCCATAGCTACGACCTAGCAAGGCGCCATTTGTATCAGTGCTTATAGCTTACTAATATTCAAGAGAGATGTATTCCAATAAGAGAATAAAGTTAAGTATTAAAACGCTACGTACTTTTCTTCTTATTCATTAATAAGTCTCATGTTCCAGAACTTCAAGCCCGTCTGCGTTAGTTTAGCGTGCACCTAGCTACCTCATTGTGTCTATGCTGTATGAACTAGACACAACAATACTATACTATGGCGCTGCTTCTCTTGGCGCGTGCAACTGGCAACACAACAATCTCCTGCGTCTGGGCGGGCATGCGCGAGCTGCCAAGATAAAAGAATTGAACTATAGTGTCACCAAGCGTCCAGAAAATCGAGGATATGCGCGCAAGTTTGGAACGTTCCTCCCAGCAGCGCCTAAGGAATTTAAGAATAATCTTTGATGTCACCGATTTTGAGGAATTTTATTATGATTATTCTTCCTGCCATTAATGTTATTGCAACCTTGAAACAGAATTGAATATTTATTACAATATGTTATGGTCATTCTACGTTCAGAACAAGTATATAGCCGTGTATATACCATTCCCTGTGATGACGCAGCTCTCTTTACTGAAAGTTGGGAGCCTTTCAGTGTCTCGAGAGTAGTAGGACGGGAAATCATTAAAATTTGCTCGAAGAGTGAAAAAAAAAATCGGGAATCGGTTGATGAGACGTACATGTACAGACAAATGATTACAATTCCAGAAGTATTGGATGATTTGATCAAGAGAAAGCCCTACACAAATTGAGCAAGTAAATAAAGCTTCGCTCCACCTCTGCCCCTTATGCAAGCAGCTATTCGTTTTGGTATTGATACATAGTCTTGTTGGATATGCTCCTGAGGGATGCAGTGCCAAATTCTATCCAACTGGCGCGTTAGACAGTCAAATCCAGAGACGTTTAGAGGGCCCTGCCAATAATGCTCCAAACGTTCTCAGTTTGGAAGAGATCATGCGACATTACTGGCCAATGTTGGGTTTGGCAAGCACGAAGACAAGTAATAGAAACTCTAGCTGTTTGCGGGCAGGAATTATTTTGTTGAAATGTAAACCTATGATGAACTGCCATGAAGGGCAACGAAACGGGGCATTGAATATCGCCGACGTACCGTCGGCTGTAAGCGTACTTCAGATGACAATGAAAGGTGTCCTGCTATGAAAAGAAATGGAATCCCGGACCAACATTCCTGGTTGTCGGGCTTTATGGCAGGCGACATTCAGGTTGATATCCTACAGCTGTCCATCGCGTCTTCAGACACGTCTTCGGACTGGAATCTCATTGACTGGAATAGAATTGTCTTTAGTGATGAGTCCCGCTTCGAACTGAGCCCCGATGACCAATAGAGACCAATTTTCGAAGCTTTTTCTCTCGAAAAAATAGTCAAACTTTTCTGAAATTGTAATAATTTGTCTGTATGTGTACATCACATCTATCGATTTCCGTACCTTTCGCATAATTCCCTCGTAGTGCATAGTTTTTTTGTTTTTTTTTGTTTTTGGTCTTAAAGTGTGTGTGGTAATTCTGGAGCGCTTCATTCCCAGTCAGCGTGCTAAAATTCTGAAGAGAAAATTAGTGTTGGAGATGTTCAATCTTCAAAGTGCTTCAAACAAGAAGAAACGAACTTGAAGGCCAATTATAATTTAAACTGTGAAGACAAAAGTTTCGAAATTGTAGTTATATTGATAAATGGGTGCGATATTTCAGCGTCAGAAAGCATAAAAATTTCTGGAAACTGCTGGAAACGTTTGCGTTCTTTCGACGGCTGATGCAGATGTTGAACGTATTTTTCACTAATTTCGGCATAGTGGATAAATGAAAGAAACAGTTTAAAGAATGGAACTTGCTCAGAATTTTATTATTATGCTAGCTGGCAAACCCGTCAGTGTTCGAGTATTCATTTTGGCAATTTTCTACGAGAAACGAAAACTTAAAATGAAGTGTGTTTGTATCGCAATATAGAAAAAAATTAATTTCCATGTATTTGTGAAAACACCTTTGAAATTATGAAATAGTTTCTGCACGATAGGCGCATCTACATCGGCTGTCCACAACGCAATTTTTGTAAACGTTTCCATGGCAACGTCTCTTCATTGCTCTATAGACAGCTATTGTTTTCGCCTACAGCCGTTTGCGGTTCGCAGCTGAAAACCGTCAAAAGCGCTGTCAGGTGTCAAAGATTTATTTAAACTGACTCGATTGTAGGAGTGTCTTGGTAGTAACGAATAAATGAAGTATAGAAAGTTCATGCATGATGTGACTTTTTTCACGCATCTCAGTGTTCACTTCATGTCTCTTGAACTGTAGCGTACAATGACATACTTGTTCAGCTAAATTCAGCGAGATATGTAGATACTGTCTGCGAAATGAATAGAGTTTGCAGCAAAGAAGTAATAAATTTAAACGTCATTAACAATGCAGCACTTCTTCATTCTCAATGTTTGCTATGTTATATCTCCTGAATTGTTTGTGGTAGCTATGGTATAATTTTGTTGGTGCATTTAGCGACATATGTGAATACTGTCTGCGAAATTTGTTGCGAATAGTTAGTAGCAGGGAAGCAATAAATTTAAACGTCATGAAAGTTGCGGCAGTTTATCACGCAGATAGTTGTTTATGACGTCATATCTCCTGAACTCTGGTAGGTGGGTAGTTCCTACCCCGCAGCGAGTGTTTCAGACAGTTAAGCGATATGTATACCAAGTTTGGTTTACGTCGATCCACTCGTTTAGGAGGAGGAGGTATTGAACATATAAGTACAACCATTTTTATGATATGTATGGCTTTCAGAGCTAGCAGAGATTTTAAATAAGGTTCGCTGATAAATAAAACTGAAAGGAAATTATCAACGTCCTCACATACGGTATATAAAGTACTTACATAATAAAATAATAAAATAATTTTAGCTTCCAACATTTGATCATCTGCTGCGCATCGGCGTTCTACATTATGTTCAACATTTTGTCTTCATGTTCTAGATATCATTAAAGCGATCTTCCAACCTTATCAACCACTTATTAATGTAAGTAAATCACTTTAACGTTTCAAAAAATGTAAAAATACGACCAGTTCTATTTTAAGTTACACGTAAAAGGTGTAATGATTAATCTCAATTCTTCAGATTTTTCTTCTTCTACATTTCATGGGTTAGGCATTGAGCTTTTTTTGCCTTCTGCAATTTTCTATCCATCTTTCCGTACGACTCCCAACATTTATTTCTGCTGGTTTGTAAGCTACGATGAGTTTGGAAAGCTTTTTACTCTCCATCCTTTGTACGTGTTCGTACCAGATATTGTTGTATTTGGTTAGTCTACTTTCAATTGGCTCTACTTTTAGCACTGTTTCTTTATGTGGTCCCTTCTTGAGTACCATTTTGTCCTCCTTAAAAATTTCATTCCTGCACTCCGCGTTTTACTTACTGTTCCTTTTGCAGGTAAGCAGCAGCCGAGAAGTGCTGCAAAGAACATAAGTCTATAAAATTTTACTGTCGTTTCCCGTATGACCTTATTTTTACATACATTATCAGCAGAATCACAAATATTCCCAAATGTAGCCAATTTTCCATCTACACTCCTGGAAATGGAAAAAAGAACATATTGACACCGGTGTGTCAGACCCACCATACTTGCTCCGGACACTGCGAGAGGGCTGTACAAGCAATGATCACACGCACGGCACAGCGGACACACCAGGAACCGCGGTGTTGGCCGTCGAATGGCGCTAGCTGCGCAGCATTTGTGCACCGCCGCCGTCAGTGTCAGCCAGTTTGCCGTGGCATACGGAGCTCCATCGCAGTCTTTAACACTGGTAGCTTGCCGCGACAGCGTGGACGTGAACCGTATGTGCAGTTGACGGACTTTGAGCGAGGGCGTATAGTGGGCATGCGAGAGGCCGGGTGGACGTACCGCCGAATTGCTCAACACATGGGGCGTGAGGTCTCCACAGTACATCGATGTTGTCGCCAGTGGTCGGCGGAAGGTGCACGTGCCCATCGACCTGGGACCGGACCGCAGCGACGCACGGATGCACGCCAAGACCGTAGGATCCTACGCAGTGCCGTAGGGGACCGCATCGCCACTTCCCAGCAAATTAGGGACACTGTTGCTCCTGGGGTATCGGCGAGGACCATTCGCAACCGTCTCCATGAAGCTGGGCTACGGTCCCGCACACCGTTAGGCCGTCTTCCGCTCACGCCCCAACATCGTGCAGCCCGCCTCCAGTGGTGTCGCGACAGGCGTGAATGGAGGGACGAATGGAGACGTGTCGTCTTCAGCGATGAGAGTCGCTTCTGCCTTGGTGCCAATGATGGTCGTATGCGTGTTTGGCGCCGTGCAGGTGAGCGCCACAATCAGGACTGCATACGACCGAGGCACACAGGGCCAACACCCGGCATCATGGTGTGGGGAGCGATCTCCTACACTGGCCGTACACCACTGGTGATCGTCGAGGGGACACTGAATAGTGCACGGTACATCCAAACCGTCATCGAACCCATCGTTCTACCATTCCTAGACCGGCAAGGGAACTTGCTGTTCCAACAGGACAATGCAGGTGCGCATGTATCCCGTGCCACCCAACGTGCTCTAGAAGGTGTAAGTCAACTACCCTGGCCAGCAAGATCTCCGGATCTGTCCCCCATTGAGCATGTTTGGGACTGGATGAAGCGTCGTCTCACGCGGTCTGCACGTCCAGCACGAACGCTGGTCCAACTGAGGCGCCAGGTGGAAATGGCATGGCAAGCCGTTCCACAGGACTACATCCAGCATCTCTACGATCGTCTCCATGGGAGAATAGCAGCCTGCATTGCTGCGAAAGGTGGATATACACTGCACTAGTGCCGACATTGTGCATGCTCTGTTGCCTGTGTCTATGTGCCTGTGGTTGTGTCAGTGTGATCATGTGATGTATCTGACCCCAGGAATGTGTCAATAAAGTTTCCCCTTCCTGGGACAATGAATTCACGGTGTTCTTATTTCAATTTCCAGGAGTGTAGATCTTTAATATTGTCTAGCCCCATTTTAACATCCTAAATAAGTGAAAGCTGATTCTTGTTCTAAAATCATATTATCTGCGATAATTTTTGTATCGGACGGGATCTTTTCCCCAAACACCATCACCGTAGTATTGGTTTTAGAAGTATCAACATCGTACGGTTTACGAAGGTGATTCAGTTGGTAAAGTACACGTTGTAAGTCGTCGTCTTTTTCTTGCAATATCATGACAGCAGCCGCAAAAAGTAAAAATTTAACAAGGTACGTAATATGCGGCTATCTCGACGTATATACCGTTTCCAAGATTCTCGGATGTACTGCCTGATTCAAACGTCGAAGGTCCACGATATTTCGGCGAGGAAACGTTCCGCCATCGTCAGGTGGTGCTGATGGAATGAAGTGCCTACTGCGTGCTGGCGGTGTTTATATATGCTGGTCCTTAGGTCGGCCCTAGTTGGCCCCGGAAAAAAAACAACATATTTGAGCAACTACCCGCACAATTGAAGATTGATGTACAGAACACGAGCACCACATGCGCTTACTGCGGTCCAACAAATCTGTGAAAGTGGAAAACTGCATCGAAAAGGGACATAAAATGAATTACCTGCAAACGGAAGTTCTAGCTACCACCGATAAATTTTGGGACTGTGTTTTAAAAGAAGCAACGGAAATCCGGGTGTCGGATTATTTAATCAACAGGGACACGGTCTTCCAAATGAGCAAGGCGTGGGTGCTGATACTAACAAGGGGAGGCCGCCAATTGTGAAATTCAGATTCGATTCATACTGCGCATAATAAAAGCTCATGGCCAGAGGTGTAATGTGGCAAAGCTCCAAGATGCACTTCTCAGCCGTTGTCGAGAAAATCGACAGTTAAAAGAAACCGTTGCGGTGAAATACTCTCTACGAGGAGTGATTTTTCTGCAGCGTTGTGGCGCAGCGGTAAGCGCTCGGGTCCGTAATGCGAAGGTCACCGGATCGAAGCTCGCGCCATGCAATTTTTTTTGTATTATTAGTTTTTTGTAATTCAAATATATATATATATATATATATATATATATATATATATATATATATATATATATATATACATATAACTAATGAATTGCTTATGCATTTTGGTGAAGGCGGATCGCTCTCCAATTGTACCGCCTCCATTTTTCCGTTTTTTTAACAGGGTGTACCAAAGCTCTCCCGTCCGCACGGATTTTCGACGATGTTATAAGTTGCGCTAGGGACCGCATCTACCTTCTTTCGAAGTTAGCAGGCAACTACGCTGTTATGCGGCGGCTCGTTTCGGCCCATTCAACATCTGTCGTTCAAGTGTAACGAGCGAGTAACGGAGTTTATATTTCATACCTGCCGCAGCAAATTTGTGTTCGTGGGGTCTCTATTCTAATTCGAACGTTTGACTTACGCTATACGTATTCGTTTCGGAATACCGTTTCTACGTCTTCCGTTAACTATACATGGTTAACATTATGAAGACAATTAATAACATTTGTGAAATACAACTTCGTTTGCGGAAAACATAATGATGTTCGAAGTCGCCAGTTTTCCACGACAAACGACTTTCAACAACTTATTATATGCATAATTCTTGCAACTGATTGCCGGGAATTATATATATATTATATTATATTAATTACAAAAAACAAATACTAAAAATAAAGGTTGCATGGCGCGAGATTCGATCCGGCAACTTTCGGATTACGAACCCGAGTGCTTACCGCTGCGCCACAACGCTGTAGAAAATTAGTAATCGTAGAGAGTATTTCACCGCAACGGTTTCTTTTAACTGTCGATTTTCTCGACAACGGCTGAGAAGTGCATCTTGGTGCTTTGCCACATTACACCTCTGGCCATGAGCTTTTATTATGCGCAGTATGAATCGAATCTGAATTTCACAATTGGCGGTCTCCCCTTGTGAGCTCTTTCAAAACAGAACGTGACATCCGGACGCGAAAAGCGATTGAGACAACGGGCAACGGAGACTCTCCGCGAACTTCGCAGCCGCGTGCTCTTTCACCGCATATCACGGTGCTGGGCCGGAGTGATCCGAACTCTAGACCGACAGGTATGCACTGAGGTGACAAAAGTCACGGGATACCTCCTAATATCGTGTCGGACCTTCTTTTGCCCGGCGTAGTGCAGCAACTCGACGTGGGATGGAATCAACAAGTCGTTGGAAGTTCCCTGCAGAAATATTAAGTCATGCTGCCTCTATAGCCGTCCATAACTGCAAAACTGTTGCCGGTGTAGGATTTTGTGGATGAACTGATCTCTCGATGATGTACCATTAATGTCGTATAGAATTCATGTCGGGCGATTTGGGTGGCCAAATCGTTAGCCCAAATTGTCCGGGATGTTCTACAAACCAATCGCCAACAATTGTGGTCCAGCGACATGGTGCAGCATCATCCATAACAATTCCATCGTAGTTTTGGAACATGAAGTCCATGTGTGGCTGCAAAAGACCTCCAAGTAACCGAACATAACCGTTTCCAGTCAATGATCGATTCAGCTGGACCAAAGGACCCAGTCCTTTCTATCTAAACAAAACCAGCACAATTCCGTAATTGCTCAATGCCTTGTTGAGAACTTGGGTTCGTGGCTTCGTGGGCTCTGCGTGACACTTGAACCCTACCATCAGCTCTTACCAACTGAAATCGGGACTGATTTGACCAGACCACGGTTGTCCAGTTGTATAGTGTCCAACCGATATGGTCAAGAGCCTAGGAGAGGCTCCTCAGGCCATGTCATGCTGTTAGCAAAAGCAGCCGTGTCGTTTACCTGCTGCCATATCCCATTAACACCAAATTTTGCCGCGCTGTCCTAACGGATACGTTCGTTGTACATACCACACTGACTTCTGAGGTTGCTTGTCTGTTAGCACTGACAACAAACGCCGCTGCTCTCGGTCGTTAAGTGAAGGTCGTCAGCGACTGTGTTATCTGTGGTGTGAGGTAATACCTGAAATTTAGTGTTCTCGGCACACTCTTGACATTGCGGATCTCGGAATGTTGAATTCCCTAACGATTTACAAAATTAAATGTCTCATGCGTCTAGTTCCAACTACCATTCCTTGTTCAAAGTCTGTTAACACCTACCATAATCACGTCGGAAACCTTTTCACATGAATTACCTGAGTACAAATGACGGCTCCGCCAATGGACTGTCCTTTTGTACCTTGTGTACTGAATACTGCCGCCATCTGTATACATGCAGATCGCTATCCAATGACTTTTGTCACCTCAATGTAAATACCACCTGATGATGGCGGAACGGTCGTTCGCCGAAATATCGTGGACTTTTGATGCTCCGACAGTACATCCGAGATCCTTGGAAGCATTTTACACGATGTCTTTTTGTATTTTAAATACCTTTCTGTATGTGCCGCTCCCCATGCAGGATAATGACATTAAAGTAATTGTTAAAAAGAATGGGTGATATTCGACACTCTTGTCCTAATCCTTTATTTATTAAAAATGTCTTCTGTTGTTCTTGTATTATGTGAAGGCTTCTTGTCAAATACGGACAATGTATTTGTTCTGAAACAAGTAATAGAGAAAAGACGAGAACAGAACCTACAACACACATAGCAATTAAGATTTGGTCAAAGTATTTGACAATGTGAACAGAAACAAGATTTGAGGGTGCAAACAGGGTCGATTTACGGCCCAAGCGGCACAAGCCGCCACTTGGGGCGCCAAGGGGAGAGGGGCGTAAGACGCGTCACAAATCTTAACATGTCCCTAACCAGTTTCCCGATATATGCCAAGACAGAAGTTAAAGTTTTGCATAAAGTTGTGACTAATAAGAGACGAGATCTTTTATTAATTTTATTACACACGTTCTCACGTTACGACGTTCTTTCATTTTATTTTGTTCCTGTAAATTCGTTTGCAACTATACTTTTAAGTTTGTTGGAAATTGGAAATTTGTGGGAAGATCTTATGGGACCAAACTGCTGAGGTCATCGGTCCCTAAGCTTACACACTATTTACTCTAACGTAAACTGACTTATGCTAAGGACAACACACACACCCATGCCCGAGGGAGGACTCGAACCTCCGACGGAGGGAGCCGCGCGGACCTTGACAATGCGGCTTAGACACGCGGCTACCCAGCGCAGCTAAGTTTGTTGGAATTGTCGCAGAGCATTTCTGAAGATGTCCCGCAGTATTCTAGGAGTCTCAGCAATGGTGCTGCAACTTTGTTTAGAATCTATAGACTGAAAAATTAAATGAAATGATTGTATGGCATTGTTGGCCGGGAGGCCCCATTCGGGGGAGTTCGGCCGCTGTATTGCAAGTCCTTTTTAGGTGACGCCACATCGGCGACTTGCGAGTCACTGATGATGAAAATGATGAAGAAGGACACAGAACACCAAGTCCCCTGCCGGGAATCGAACCCGGGCCCCCTGCGTGGTACGCGATAACGCTACCGCTACGCTACGGAGGCGGTCTGTAGACTACAAGAATGCGTTAATGGATCTTCATAGACCACCCGGAATCCGCCTGCGCTCTAGTACGACATTTTCGATGGAAAGTGGTCGATAGTCGTCTAATTGTCGTAGATAATAAAAAGTTCGTAAAGATAAAAATATTTTCCAAAGAACGATGGTTGCAAGTTTAAACTCTACATCCATTCTTTATAGATCCAAGTGATCTGTGAATCGCCGAACGACATGCCACCCGTGAGTTTGTGCCTTGTTCAAGTAAAACACCAACGTATGTTATGAATACTAAGCGAACTATATTCTCAAATGAGCTTTACACTTCTTCCATACATGATTTTCCTCTTACGTAGTAAAATCGTCATTTCTAGGAGTAAACGCCGCAGTCCAAAGGCTACTGAGCTTTCTTGCAGGCGTATTGTTAAAGCTCACTTTTTATATGTTACGGCATAAGTGAAATGCGCGATAGTCTGCATGGCAATGGATTCAAGATATCACGCTTGTCAACGCTAGATACGTCAATACTTTCGTGATAAACTGGTGTGTATTCTCCCCGTACCTTACTTTTTGTTTGGAAAACAGTGAAATAAATGACACAGGCAATATTCTAAGAGTACCTTAGAGGATTTTAGAAGATGTAGCAGCCTGATATGTTAAGAACAAATTATGAGCAATGTTCAGTCAACTCCCACAGAAAAGACAATGTTCTCTACATCGACCAGATTTTCATCTTCTACAGAAGACGAATATTTTCTACATCAACAAAATTCCAAGATCGCGACAGAGCGCCATCAAGACCACTGAATAATGTGAAGATATATAAACCGAACTGCAGGCAATCAATCCCAGCTGCAGCTTTTCCGACCGAGATGCTGTTCTCTCAACCGTAAGGCAAATGGCGGGATTTGGAATGAAGAAAACATAGTGAACAACATCTTCCTCCCGACTATGAATTTATGTGAAATTAAAGACCCAACAAAATGAAATAAGCATCCACTTGTCGTGAATAATTGGTGTCACAACAGCACAAACTACAACTATTGGCTGAAAAGGGATGTGCTTTCGTTCAGCCCACTGTCTTCTTCAGAGGTAGAGTGAAAGATTTACAAAAAATGTTATTGGTAAATACCCCTCAGAAGGGGGGGAACAATACAAATATCAATCACATTACACACTTTGCCACTCTCGTAAGATGTTTATGCAGGATGTATCATAATTTGTAGTTGTCACGCTGAGAGGGGCGCCTAAGTGCTGGAGTGTATAAATGTATACAGTACATGCCACAATTAACACTGAAAACTGAAACCGATGGAAGTGTTCTAGGGATAAAGGGGGAAGAGGGCGCTAAAAGATACTTCGCTTGTGTTAAAAAAATCGGATCGGCCCTGGGTATAGCGGAAAGCAACGGATATCGAGCAAATTAGTAACTCCTCGATTTTGGAAATAATTAAAAGATAGAGCAAAAAATCATTCACGCAATTAAAATACACCTAATGGTCTCTATATCAATGTATTTAAGCACTATGTTACCTAGTAAGATCCCCAATTGCTGAGGTGGTTGTCGAGTTCCTCTCGCATGTTTTCCATACCACTGCTAGTCATTTTGGGCGGAGTAAGGCCACTTCCCCATCTTCAGAAATGTAACTGTTTGGGCTGATTAGTTCATCGGTAAACAATAGGTACAATATCAAGGGAAATCATTGAAAGTACCTGGTCCGGACAAGGAGACAACGCATTTCGTTTTTGTACTGAGGCAATATTGCTGCATCCAAAATTAAAAGTTATGCAATTAATACTTTTCCATACTTTTAGGGAAGATTTCTAAAGTCAAAATAAGGAAAAATGTCCATATTAATTTAGGTCCGAATATATGAGATGAGCATGGAGCGTGGATTTTTCACCTGTGCAGATCTGACTGCTGCGGCAGTTGAAAAGCATCATCACGATGAACCATAACAACCGTAATAAGTCCAGCACTGCGTAATCCATTGATAGAAGGGGGCCGTGAGTTCAAAGTTATTTGGCTAATATGCTTGCACACAAGGTTTACAGTATGTGTATAACTGCCACTCCACTTGCACTCTTCAAACTATATCCAGCCTTTTCTGAGTTCTTATTGAAGTAAACAATGACGATATTCTGAAGTCATAAACTCACTACAGATGTTCAAAATGTTTGGAATAACTCCATTCAGAACACTGTCCCAGATTTATAACAGGATATGGCCTCACTAATAAAAGGCGTATTTCTTTTTTTTTCATATTAGGTTTCCTGCACTATTTGAGTCACAATGTTCGGTGGACATCGGATGATATCTTATGTGTCACACTCGTGGGTAAGGGAGGACCATTTCTATGGCTCACACGTCCAGCCAGTCTCATTCCTACGACTTTTTATGTGTACGGCAAGTTGAAACAACTGATTTATACAGCATACATTCGCAATACAGAGACATTTCATTAGGCATAATTTCACAGAATGTGGTGAAATTCTTCGACACCGTCTACATCTTCATTACCGTTCCACTTTCGAACAACACTTGGGAGAAATGAACACCTAAATCTTTCCGTGCGAGTCTGCTTTACCCTGTTTTATCGCAATGGTCGTATCTCTCCAGAACTGAGAACGTTTGGAGCATATTGTGCAGTGCCCTCGAACCAGCTCGGAATTTTGACGATCTAACACACCAACTGGACAGAATTTGGCACGATATCCCTCAGGAGAACATCCAGTAACTCTATCAATGTCCAGCCAAAGAACTTCTTCCATAAGGGCCAAGGGTGGGCCAATGCATAACTTGCTGAGTTTATGAAGCGCTTTCTCTTGAATAAATCATGCGAATTTTTTGAAACTGTAATCGTTTGTTTGTCTGTACATGTACGTCACATACCGATTTCTGTCCCATTCAGATAATTCTTTAGTGGTGGGTCTTTTTTTTTTTTTGTCTCACTGTGTGTGGTCATTTGCAAACACTCCAACTGTAGCTTACGGGTTACATAAGATAGACGTTCGTGCATAGGCTTCCACTGCCTATCTGCAACTGGGCGGTGATTGTTCACAACAGATACCCCACCACTACGTTGTCGCCTCCTCTACCACGCCCTCTCCGTAAACACAGGCCAGGTTACAAAGCCTGAGAAAAAAAGTGAAGCATGCAGGAGGGGAGGAAGAAATGAAACGGAACTTCACGGATTGGGAGGGTATGTGATGTTAATTCAGCGACTGCAAATTCGAGTAAGTTTTACGAAGAGCCTGGCAGTATAAGTCCACTTATCACTATGATACTGGGCCACTTCTTGCGTGGATGCATATACTGATTCAATTGCAAAACTTGTCGTAAGGCCAGTGTATCTTCTTGCGAGGCAGCCCAACCCACAACTGTCATAACTGATCATTAATGTTCTGGATACTGCATTGGGACAGCTGCCCCACACATACGATGGGCGTTTGAGAAGTCCGTGCAAAGTCCGAGAGATGGCACCACCGGCGCGTATCGAGGTCATGTTTAGTTAGTAGCATCTTCGGAAAGAACGCACACCAAGTTTCAGCCATATGTGTCTACTTCTTTGTGTTTGGCATCCGTGTGAATCAAGGAAGTCGAATGATTGTCAAACAATGGACGAAAAAGAATTTCGTGTTGTGATTAAACATTACTTTATGCAAGGCAAAGCGCCTCAGGAGACTAAAGAGAAGCTATATAAACATTACAGTGACTCTGCACCTTCGATTAGAACAGTTTATAAATGGTTTCAAGGAAAACGCCGGCGATTCGACCGCAAAAAAGTCCTTTTCCATTATGACAATGCGCCAGCACACACACACCTCAGCAGTTGTGGTCGCAAAATTAATGGAAATAGGATTCCAACTCGTTTCACATACTCCTTATCTCCAGATTTGGCTCCTGCGGACTGCTATTTGTTCCCCAATTTGAAGAAATGGCTGGTGGGACAAAGATTTTATTCAAACGAGGAAGTGATTGCAGCAACTAATAGCTATTTTACAGACTTGGACAATTCCTATTATTCGGAAGGGATCAACAAATTAGAACAGAGTTGGACGAATGTATAAGTATAAAAGCAGACTAAGTCGAAAAATAAAAAAGGTTTACCCCAAAAACATAAGGAGTTTTTATTTTTGCACGGACTTTTCAAACGGCATTCATATTCTGTGGGGGAATAGATATGAGGATGTTGCTGGCCACAGCAGTGCGACACCACGCAGATAGTTCACAGAGGCACGTGACATATGTGACCGAGCATTGTCCTGTCGAAAAATGGCATCAAAAACTGTCCCATGAGGGGTAAAACGTGGGAACGTAGGGTGTATGTGACATTTCATTGCGTAATGGCAGCCTAAGCATTGGACAGTAATTCCCTGGCCTCACTGCTGTTGGTTTCTGACTGTGGTGGGAGATGACACCGAATGTTGCACCAAGTCCATTACCTGTTCTCAGATGACAGTCGGATATGTAAAGAGGTTACAATGTGCTTGCCGCACAATACATCGATTCTCCTTTGTGATTAGATATGGACGACTGGAACCTTTACAATGCGTATGCCTGCCATCACATTCCCATGCAGTCCAACACTAGGCCATTGTCACATCTGAACACTCCAAAAACCTGATTGTCACGGATTCCACCAGCCAGCCAAATGGAGACCAACAATGAAGCTCCATCCAACATCTACATCTACACTTATACTTCGCAAGCCACCCAATGGTGTGTGGCGGAGGGCACTTTACGTGCCACTGTCATTACCTTCCTTTCCTGTTCCAGTCGCGTATGCTTCGCGGGAAGAACGACTGCCGGAAAGCCCCCGTGCGCGCTCGAATCTCTAATTTTACATTCGTGATCTCCTCGGGAGGTATACGTAGGGAGAAGGAATATATACGATATCTCATCCAGAAACGCACCCTCTCGAAACCTGGACAGCAAGCTACACTGCGATGCACAGCGCCTCTCTTGCAGAGTCTGCCACTTCAGTTTGCTAAACATCTCCGTAACGCTATCACGCTTACCAGATAACCCTGTGACGAAATGTGCCGCTCTTCTTTGGATCTTCTCTATCTCCTCTGTCAACCCGACCTGGTACGGATCCCACACTGATCAGCAATACTTAAGTATAGGTCGAACGAGCATTTTGTAAGCCACCTCCTTTGTTGATGGACTACATTTTCTAAGGACTCTCCCAATGTATCTCAACCTGGCACCCGCCTTACCAACAATTAATTTTAAATGATCATTCCACTTCAAATCGTTCCGCACGCATACTCCCAGATAATTTACAGAAGTAACCGCTGCCAGTGTTTGTTCCGCTATCATATAATCATACAATAAAGAATCCTCCTTTCTATGTATTCGCAATACATTACATTTGTCTATGTTAACGGTCAGTTGCCACTCTCTGCACCAAGTGCCCATCCGCTGCAGATCTTCCTGCATTTCGCTGCAATTTTCTAATGCTGAAACCTCTCTGTATGCTACAGCATCATTCGCGAAAAGCCGCATGGAACTTCCGAATCTACTAGGTCATTTACATATATTGTGAAAAGCAATGGTCGCATAACACTTCCCTGTGGCACGCCAGAGGTTACTTTAACGTCTGTAGACGTCTCTCCATTGAGAACAACATGCTGTGTTCTGTTTGCTAAAACTCTTCAATCCAGCCACACAGCCGGTCTGATATTCCGTAGGCTCCTAATTTGTTTATCAGGCGACAGTGCGGAACTGTATCGAACGCCTTCCAGAAGTCAAGGAAAATGGCATCTACCTGGGAGCCTGTATCTAATATTTTCTGGGTCTCATGAACAAATAAAGCGAGATGGATATCACACGATCGCTGTTTCCGGAATCCACGTTGATTCCTACATACTAGATTCTGGGTTTCCAGAAACGACATGATACGCGAGTAAAAAACGTGTTCTAAAATTCTACAACCGATCGATGTCAGAGATATAGGCCTATAGTTTTGCGCATCTGTTCGACGACCCTTCTTGAAAACTGGGACTACCTGTGCTCTTTTCCAATCGTTTGGAACCTTCCGTTCCTCTAGAGACTTGCGGTACACGGCTGTTAGAAGGGGGGCAAGGGGGGCGAGTTCTTTTGCGCACTCTGTGTAGAATCGAACTGGTATCCCGTCAGGTCCAGTGGACTTTCCTCTGTTGGGTAATTTCAGTTGCTTTTCTATTCCTTCAACACTTATTTCGATCTCAGCCATTTTTTCGTTCGTGCGAGGATTTAGAGAAGGAACTGTGAAACAGCTTTGAAAAAAGGTGTTTAGTATTTCAGCTTTACGCGTGTCATCCTCTGTTTCAATGCCATCAGCATCCCAGAGTGTCTGGGTATGCTGTGTCGATCCACTTACTGATTTAACGTAAGACCAGAACTTCCTAGGATTTTCTGTCAAGTCGGTACATAGAATATTACTTTCGAATTCACTGAACGCTTCACGCAAAGCCCTCCTTACGCTAGCTTTGACATCGTTTAGCTTCTGTTTGTCTGAGAGGTTTTGGCTGCGTTTAAATTAGCAATGAAGCTCTCTATGCTTTCGCAGTAGTTTCCTAACTTTGTTGTTGAACCACGGTGGGTTTTCCCCGTCCCTCACAGTTTTACTCGGCACATACCTGTCTAAAACGCCTTTTACGATTCCTTGAATTATTTCCATAAACACTCAACATTGTCAGTGTCGGAACAGAAATTTTCGTTTTGATCTGTTAGGTAGTCTGAAATCTGCCTTCTATTACTCTTGCTAAACAGATAAACCTTCCTTCCTTTTTTATATTCCTATTTACTTCCACATTCAGGGATGCTGCAACGGCCTTATGATCACTGATTCCCTGTTCTGCGCCTACAGAGTCGAAAAGTTCGGATCTGTTATCATTAGGTCCAAGATGTTATCTCCACGAATCGGTTCTCTGTTTAATTGCTCGAGGTAATTTTCGGATAGTGCACTCAGTATAATGTCTCTCGATGCACTCTGTCTCTACCACCCGTCCTAAACATCTGAGTGTCCGAGTCTATATTATTCTTTTTATTGATTTTTATTACTATAATGCCTTTTATACGTTATAACATTATTACAGACTTCAATTATTACATCCCCCTTTATTTTCGCCGTTTCAATTAATTATTGAAAACTAGTGTATGTCGTCATTAGCGACATCTGGTGAATTTACAACACAAACATCTTGTGGCTACTGTACGGCAGCTTGTTTTAAACAGTAGTACTACTGACAACATGGCTCATGCACGTGATGTTATTTATATGGATTTGACGATGCTTCTGCTGATTCCTCATTTAACATTTGACGATGCCACTATGGCTGCAGTACATTAGGACTTTGTTTTAAAGAAACAGGTATGCCTCTTCATATTTAAAGCGCACAAATGTAAACTTTGTCAGAACTACTTTTCATTATGGTCTATGTATTGTTCTTAAGCTGTAGACCGTTTGCGAGTGTATTTATGTTTTTCTAATTTTTGCTGCCTATCTGATGTTGCTGTTGTTGTGGTCTTCAGTCTTGAGACTGGTCTGATGCAGCTCTCCATGCTACTCTAACCTGTGCAAGCTTCTTCATCTCCCAGTACCTACTGCAACCTACATCCTTCTGAATCTGCTTAGTGTATTCATCTCTTGGTCTCCCTCTACGATTTTTACCCTCCACGCTGCCCTCCAATACTAAATTGGTGATCCTTTGATGCCTCAGAACATGTCCTACCAACCAATCCCTTCTTCTAGTCAAGTTGTGCCACTAACTTCTCTGCTCCCCAATCCTATTCAATACTTCCTCATTAGTTATGTGATCTACCCATCTAATCTTCAGCATTCTTCTGTAGCACCACATTTCGAAAGTTTCTATTCTCTTCTTGTCCAAACTATTTATCGTCCACGTTTCACTTCCATACATGGCTACACTCCATACAAATACTTTCAGAAACGACTTCCTGACGCTTAAATCTATACTCGATGTTAACAAATTTCTCTTCTTCAGAAACGCTTTCCTTGCCATTGCCAGTCTACATTTTATATCCTCTCTACTTCGACCATCATCAGTTATTTTGCTCCCCAAATAGCAAAACTCCTTTACTACTTTAAGTGTCTCATTTCCTAATCTAATTCCCTCAGCATCACCCGACTTAATTCGACTACATTCCATTATCTTCGTTTTGATTTTGTTGATGTTCATCTGATATCCTCCTTTCAACACACTATCCATTCCGTTCAACTGCTCTTCCAAGTCCTTTGCTGTCTCTGACAGATTTACAATGTCATCGGCGAACCTAAAAGTGTTTATTTGTTCTCCATGGGTTTTAATTCCTACTCCGAATTTTTCTTTTGTTCCCTTCACTGCTTGCTCAATATACAGATTGAATAACATCGGGGATAGGCTACAACCCTGTCTCACTCCCTTCCCAACCACTGCTTCATGCCCCTCGACTCTTATAACTGCCATCTGGTTTCTGTACAAATTGTAAATAGCCTTTCGCTCCCTGTATTTTACCCCTGCCACCTTCAGAATTTGAAAGAGAGAATTCCAGTCAACATTGTCAAAAGCTTTCTCTAAGTCTACAAATGCTAGAAACGTAGATTTGCCTTTCCTTAATCTAGCTTCTAAGATAAGTCGTAAGGTCAGTATTGCCTCACGTGTTCCAATATTTTTATGGAATCCAAACCGATCTTCCCCGAGGTCGGCTTCTACTAGATTTTTCATTCGTCTGTAAAGAATTCGCGTTAGTATTTTGCAGTAGTGACTTATTAAACTGATAGTTCGGTAATTTTCACATCTGTCAACACCTGCTTTCTTTGGGATTGGAATTATTATATTCTTCT
Source organism: Schistocerca nitens (assembly GCF_023898315.1). NCBI lineage: Eukaryota > Metazoa > Arthropoda > Insecta > Orthoptera > Acrididae > Schistocerca > Schistocerca nitens. The sequence goes on from NC_064617.1 coordinate 891,357,082, forward strand.
TGAAGTCTGTGGGTATTTCGCCTGTCTCATACATTTTGCTCACCAGATGGTAGAGTTTCGTCAGGACTGGCTCTCCCAACGCTGTCAGTAGTTCTAAGGGAATGTTGTCTACTCCTGGGGCCTTGTTTCGACTCAGGTCTTTCAGTGCTATGTCAAACTCTTCACGCAGAATCATATCTCCCATTTCATCTTCACCTACATCCTCTCCCATTTCCATAATATTGTCCTCAAGTACATCGCCCTTGTATAGACCCTCTATACACTCCTTCCACCTTTCTGTTTTATCATCTTTGCTTAGAACTGGGTTTCCATCTGAGCTTTTGATATTCATACAAGTGGTTCCCTTTTCTCCAAAGGTCTCTTTAATTTTCCTGTAGGCAGTATATATCTTACACCTAGTGCGATAAGCCTCTACATCCTTACATTTGTCCTCTAGCCATCCCTGCTTAGCCATTTTGCTCTTCCTGTCGATCTCATTTTTGAGACGTTTCTATTCCTTTTTGCCTGCTTCATTTACTGCATTTTTATATTTTCTCCTTTCATCAATTAAATTCAATATTTATTCTGTTACCCAAGGAGTTCTACTAGCCCTCGTCTTTTTACCTACTTGATCCTCTGCTGCCTTCACTAATTCATCGCTCAAAGCCACCCATTGTTCTTCTACTGTATTTCTTTCCCCCATTCCTGTAAATTGTTCCCTTATGCTCTCCCTGAAACTCTGTACAACCTCTGGTTTAGTCAGTTTATCCAGGTCCCATCTCCTTAAATTGATGATGGTCGTTAAAGATCGAAACCGGTAATCTGTTAACAAAAAGTTTGTGACCATAGACGTAAATTAAAGGAAACTTATTACAAATACGGGTCACTTTTTTCTGGCGACAATGTCGCAGCCTGTGAAACTTCGTACTTTTTTTGGTTTCAGGATAAGCAAGACGCCGCTGAGCTGGATCGACTCACCAGCGTTCTTCAACCTGTCCCAGTTGGAGAGGGCCGCTCTCGACAACAACGCCATCTCGACGCTGGACGCGAGTACTTTCTCGAGCAACGGCCAGCTACTCGAGCTGGACCTGAGCGGCAACGGGCTGGAGGTGGGGGCGGAGAGTGTGCTGCTGCGGGCGGCGGCGCTGACGCGGCTGGAGGTGGGCGGCGCGCGCATGCCCGCGCTGGGGGCCGACACCTTCCGGGGACTCCCCGCGCTCAGCGTGCTGGGCGCGCCCGCCTGCGGGCTTGCCAGCCTCGAGGACGACGCCTTCGCCACCCTGCCCGACCTGTACGAGCTGCATCTGCAGGACAACCTGCTCACCGCGCTGCCGGACGCCGCCTTCAGCCGCTGCCACCGGCTCGCCGAGGTAGGCCGGCTAACGGCAACGAATGCCGGACATTTGCCACACTTGCCCCTTCACCAGGTAGCGATCCCTCAGGCAAGGGACGCCCTTCCTCGTACTTCTTCCGTCCGCTTTCAAACCGCCGTCTCCACATCTTACTCGGTACAACCAGTACGTAAGGGACCTTCTTCTTCGACATCTTGTTCAAATACAGAGCTTCTTTTCCGAAATCAAATTATTTATAACTTTTGGGAAACGAAAACAATACCGACGATTATGTCAGTGTGTAATTAGTTCTTCCAAGTATACTCACTGGTCACACCGGACTCGAGAGTCCATTACCGCAGCAACGTATTTTCGCCATCTGTCCCCGTCTTGGGCTATTTCCTTCCATTCTCCTTCAATACCTAGGCTCCTCGAATCAGCCTTCACGTTGTCCTCCCATCTACGCCTCGGTCTCCCCACAGGACGTTTTCGCTCTAGGTGCCCTACCAGTACTCTGCGCGCTGCCCTGCCCTCATCCATTCGAGCTACGTGACCCGCCCATCGCAGCCTACGTGATTTAATATTACTGATTATGTCAGGGCTTGAATAGAGTTCGTGAACCTCTTCGTTATGTAGTTTTCGCCACTCTCCGCCAATGTCATCCCTTTTTGCTCCGAAAATTTTCCTCAAAATTTTGTTTTCAAATACTGGAAACGGTTTTTCATTATGCACAGTGAGAGACCAAGTCTCACACCCATACATCATAACTGGTAGAATAATAGTTTTGTATATTCTAATCTTTAAATTCCTAGACAATATCCGTGATGAAAGTAATCTATTCAGTGAGAAGTAGCATGCATTTCCCGCCCGAAATCTCTTCTTCAGTTCGGATTCAATCTCATTTCTCGAAGTGGTGTCCACGCCTAGATACTTAAATGTGTTCACTTTTTCAAACTGCGTGTCTCCAACTCTTAACATTTCCTGATCTACTGCTGTTGGCATTCTAGTAGTAACCAGGTATTTAGTTTTGTCTTCACTTATCCTTAGACCTACATCTTCACTAGCCTTGATTAACGCATTCGCATTTGCTGTTACAGATTCTTTCTTATTGCTAATGATGTTTAGATCATCTGCATACCCTAATATCTTAATATTTCCATTTAACTCCACACCCTCTGAATTATCTGCTGCCATTCGTACAATATATTCTAGGACTAAATTAAAAAGTAGCGGAGACAGGGCATCTCCCTGCTTAAGTCCGTTCTTTATTACAAATTCTTCTGACTCCAATTTCCCCACGCGTACTCTACCTTTTGTGTTTTTCAAACTCACTTCTATAAGTCTGACATACTTCTTTGGTATTCCAAGTTCCAAAAGAATTCTGTACTATTTTGATTGCAATACTGAATCATATGCTTTTGTAAAATCTATGAAAAGACTATGAACTGGCTTATTGTATTCCCATTTCTTTTCCAAAATTTGACGCAGGGTGAGTATTTGGTCTATAGTTGATCTGTTCCTCCGAAAGCCGGCTTGGTAATCTCCCACAATTTCAACTGCGTATGGTGTAAGCCTGCTTAGCAGAATATTCGAGAAAATTTTGGAACATACTGGTAATATCGATATCCCTTTATAATTACTACAATCCATTTTGTCACCTTTCTTAAAAATTGGGATCAGAATCGACTCCTGCCACTCTAGATATAGATTCCTCTGTCTGTTCGGTAGCTTCCTTCCACGTTTACTGATTGCGATAGAAACAGTCCATCGCCATGGGAGCAACAAGAAACGAACCATGTAAAGAGAATGCGAATGTACGCTAATCATTTCTTTTTGATCACTGCATTTGTGCCTACGTTAATTACTACAACTGCATGCCCAAAAGACAACAAGGAAAGAAGAAATGGGTATGTGAATGTTTGAAAAGAAGAACGACATACTCCATATTAATTTACTCTCTAAAATGCGATATCCCTTGCGGCGAAACATTAGTTAATAAAGTGTAGCAGGACAATGTTCAAAACATGACTGAAAATACGTTCACTAAATAGAGATAAGAACATCTATGAATGACATGTCATCTAAAGTCGACGTACAATTTTAAAATGTTAGAAATAAAGAAATGAAGTAATACAGAATGCTGTGCTTGTAACGTACGTTGTTGTTCTACATTGTTTAGCTCTGGTATTTACAGGGTCACAGGAAAGCATCCTAGGTTTTGGAGGGAAAAGCCGTAATTGTAATGATCTGCTCTACAACAGAAACAAGAAGCACAACTTAAGGAACAATGATGTAATGTGTGTTCCAGCTCACAAGCGACATTGAAGCAGATAGTTCATGTGACTTAGTATGGGCAGAGGTTATATTCGACAACCGGAATAAATTAATAACTGGCTCATTTTACCGACCCCCGGTCTCAGATGCAATAGTTGCTGAACAGTTCAAAGAAAACCTGAGTCTCATCATAAATAGGTACCCTACTCATACAATTATAGTTCGCAGTGACTTCAATCTACCTTCCGTATGTTGACAAAAATACATTTTCAGACCATATTGTAGATAGAAAACAACTTCCGTAATTCTTCTAAATACTTTTTATAAAATTATTTTGAAAAATTAGTTCACGAGGCCATTCAAATTGTAAATGGTTACGAAAACACACTTGAGCTCTTAGCTATAGATAATTCTGAGCATCACCACGGATCCAGGGATTAATGAACACACAGTCGCAGCGAGGCTCAATTCCGTATCAAAGAAATTCACCAAAACTAAACGCGAAATATATCTATTTATAAAAGCAACTAAAAATTCGGTTGACGTCTTTCTAAGAGACAGTCTCGAACCCTTCTAAACTATGTAAGTGAAGACCATATGTGGCTTAAGTTCAAAGAAATAGTATCAACAGCACTCGAGAGATTCATACCAAATAAATTAACAAGAGACAGAACTGATCTCCCATGGTACACAAAACACGACAGAAAGCTGCTGCAGGAGCACCGAAAAAGGCAAGTATAATTTAGACGAACGCAAGATCTCCAAGATTGGCGAAGTTTTACTGACGCTCGAAATTTAGAGCGGAGTTCAATGCGAGATGCATTTAATAGTTTCCACATGGAAACTCTCTCTAGACATGAGGCGGAAAATCTAGAGAGATTCTGGTCCTACGTTAAGTAAACCAACGGAAAGGCTCAGTAAGCGATGGGGAGGAGGAGGAGGAGGGGGAGACAAGGGACCCAACCCTTGGGAGCAGGTAAAATCGTGGCAAATGTCCGGCGTGGCAAATGTCCGCACACCGACGGCAGCGGGGGAACTCGAGCAGTACAGAATCGAGAACGTGCTACTTTGTTAGTTACATCTTCCAGAGATCATTTGAACCATTCTTTTATCGAAACGATATGAAACGAGTCAGTTTACAGGATTAGTGTTGACATTAATCAATACATTATGATGTTTAGCCCTACTTATGCAGCTACACTTATTTTGTATCCAAGGTTCTCGGCTGTCCAGCCGGATCCGATCGTCGAAGTTCCACGATATTTCGGCGAATAACCGTTCCGCCATCATCAGGTGGTGCTGATGGAATGATCTGTTTGCTGCTCTCATCTGTTACTTTCCCCTCTTTGGGGAAGTGTGAGGGGGAGTTTGTAGCCTTTCGGCTCTCACTCCCCTGTGTACGTGTGTGTGTGATTATTATCTGTAGTTTTTTGGTGTCTGTGAAATGTGACGACTGTTCTGTTTGTGTCTGGTATTTGTCTGAGTTTGGCGAGATGTTTGGTGTTACATGGGAAGGAGCAGGATTAGGGATTGGATATTGGGCTTTTCTCGTCGACTTAATCGTCGAAGATCGTCATGGGGCGCTTGTGCTTGTCGCGGGACATGTCATACCGACCTAGGGAGTGGATGAGGGCGTTTCCTGATTTGGAAGAACCCTCATAGAAGGCCCTTGCCAGATCTTGGAAACGCTCTGTCAGGAGTGGGATTTCAGCTGCGGCGTGCAGATCATCTGTGGGGAATCCAAGAGGTACATGCAATACCCTCCTGACGGCGCGGTTCTGCAGCCTCTGGAGTTTGTCCAGGTGCTGCTTTGCCGCCTATCCCCAGACAGGGCACGCATATTCCATTACTGGCCGGATCAGGACCTGGTACACATTTACTCCTACTGGGCAGGGAAGGGAGCTGGGTGAGTTCAGGATTGGGTATAGGATGGATATTCTGGCGCAGACCTTCCTGTGGACCTCGTCTATGTGCGGTTTCCACGTAAGACGAGAGTCCAGATTACGCCAAGGTACTTGGCGGTTCTGCGCCAGGGGAGTTGGGTTCCGTTTAGGTGAAGGTGGAGGGGGGGGGGGGGGGCGTTGAGGAGGTTCGCGCCTTCCGAGCCTGCGGGTAATCAGCATAGCCTGCGTCTTTTCAGAGTTGGTGGTGATGCGCCAGCGACGGGCCCAGGTTTCTGTGTCGTCTGAAACCCTTTGTAGCCTACGAATGACCAGGTCCTTGTTCGCATTTCTCGTGTAGAAGGCTGTGTCGTCCGCGTACTGTGCAGTGTGCACCAGGGGGATGATCTGTCTGCGCTGTGTCCGTGGTATTTATGTCCGCGGGGTCCCGAGTCGTACCCCGGTGCGGGCGGCCGGCGGGGCGCCGCGTGGTGGGAGGGGTGGGGGTACCTGCAGCCACGCCCGGGGGTAGTCGCAGTTCATCTCCGTCCGCCGTGGCGGAAGGATCTCGCGTGTGCTCGCGCCGTTGCCCTTTGATGGTGTTTAATAATGGTTTCCAGGCCTTGCTAAGTTGAAACACGGTGTCCCTGTTGATGAGGTTATCTGTTACCCGAATTTCTATGGCCTCCTTGTAGGTACTGTCCCAGTAGGCACTTGTAGCCGTCAGGATTTTTGTCTCTTCGAATATCGCTGTCTGTCCGGTTTCAATGCAGTGTTCTGCTAGGGCCGAATGACTGGGTTGGCGTAAGCGGGTGTGATGTTCGTGTTCCTTGCATCGGTCCTCGAGCGTGCGAACTGTTTGGCCGATGTAGGATTTGCCGCAGCCGCACGGGATTTTGTATACGCCCGCTGTCTTAAGGCCTATGTCATCTATTGCCGTTCCTAGTAGGTCATGAATCTGCGGGTGTTGGAAGACTGTGTCAATCTTATGTCGCCTTAACAGTCTCCCTATTTTTGACTACACGTTGCCAGCAAACGGCAGAAAGGCCAGAGCTTGCTTCTCTTCTTCGGGTTGTTCTTCATCTCGGTTCTTGCTGCACTTCTGTTGTCGGAAGGCTCTTTGGATTTGGCGGTTGCCATACCCATTCTTGCGGACCACGGTCTCCAGGTGTTTTGAGTTCCGTTGGTAAGTTCTGTTCATCAACTTATTCGCCGAAATATCGTGGAACTTCGACGATCGGATCCGGCTGGACACCCGATAACCTTGGATACAGCACATTCGCCGGAAAAGCCTCAGATCACATACACTTATTTTATTTTTAGTAATCTCCAAGGATGTTTGCGTATCGAAGCCGCGGGCTCCAAAAGATAGAATTCGAACGTGCGACGATAGATATCGAACGTGCGGTTCTAAATCGATCACGCGACAGTGGTGGCGGGCGTCATGATGGTAGTGATTGGGATGTCTAGGGTAATTTCCAAGAATGATTGCCTATCGAAGTCGCGGGATCCAAACGACACATATCGAAAGTGCGATCGTAAATCGATCATGCGACTCTGCTGGCGGGCGTTATGAGTATGTTTACGGTGGTCACTACAGCAACGATAAAAGAAGAGCGTTACAAAAATGCTTGTAATTGCAAAGGAGACGACTTACCTTATTCGTCATCGATGTTGTCGTTATGTGAAAGTTCCTTACGGTGGTCTGGATGGATAATTTTGATGAGTCGAACCATGTATTCTTCCTGATACTCGTTCGCTTCCCGCACTGTCCGCAATGAAATTGTAACGGTATTTCAGCATCGAAACGGTTCTTACGAAGTTTTACACACTTCACACCACCACAGTCTACACTGTCCCTTCTTTCCTCGTCCGGTAGTACTCCATATTTGCGACAAAAAGTCGAACAATTTTCTAGGCTAGATAAACGTGGAATTAGATTTTCCCATGTGAGAGAATCCGCCGAAGAAACGTCAAGAACACCAGACATCCCACTCACTAACGATATAAATCGTCTAGGATTCCCTAGCAACTCACAAATAATTCGCGGAAGTATGTAATTTAGAGCAACTAAGGGAACGACGGAAAACAGATAAAAATGACGATCACAAATAATTGATCACAATGCCCGCCACCAGAGTCGCATGACCGATTTACGATCTCACGTTCGATATGTATCGTTTGGACCCCGCAACTTCGGTAGGCAATCATTCTTGGAAATTACCATGTCTAGTACTGCAGACGTTTCTTCGGCCGATTGCCTCACGTGGAAGAATCTAATTCCATGCTTATGCAACGTAGAAAATTGTTAGAATTACTATCGGAAATATGGACTAATACTGAATGACGGAAGGAGGGAATGCGTAGACTGCGGTGGGGCGAAGTCTGTAAAAATTCGTAAGAAGAGTTCTGATAGCGAAATACCTTTACAATTTCATTGCGGAAACTGTGGTAAACGAACGACTACTCCAAATTATCGATCCAGACCAGCATAATTCTTGTATCTTGCTGGATTAGGGACTACACCCTGCAAGCAACAGCATCGGATACTGACTTATCTACCAATACCGTGTACGACTACTTCGGGTTTCGCAGAGAAATGTGTTATGTAATAGTGACGAACGACAGTGTACCGATCGGTGGACCAAATAAAGTTGTTGAAGTGGGCGAATCGCATATAACAAGAAGGAAACTACACTTATGTGTGAAATCAAACATATTTGGGTATTAGGTGGTATAGAAAGAGTGTTCTAGCAGTAGTGGACACCAAAAGATCCAGAGGAAGATCCCAGCAGAGGGGTCGAAACGTCGAACATTTTAGAAGAAACATTACGCGGCCTAATAACCCAGAAGATTTTAACTTCAGTGACAACGGCCACGAAAGGCTGCAGACTTATATAGAAAGAGAGTCCAGAAAGTGCTTTTTGGTAAGAGTGTTCTCCAGAGACAAGATAACATTAATCGGTTTGATAAAGCACATTTTACTGCCCGGTAGCAAAGTGATTACAGACGGCTCTCAGTCCTACAAGACACTGAAAGCAGAAGGATTCAATCACGAGTTCGTCAACCTCTCTGTAGAGTTCGTGTCTTCCGAGGATTCCAGTGTGCACTTGCAGAACATCGAGAGGCTGTGGAAATCAGTGAAATCTTCCACTGAAAGAGTAGAGCGTCCGGGAGAAAAAGACGAACTCTACTTTTTTTCAGTATCTGTATTTCCATAACTTGCGGTTGCAAGGAAAAGTTGACGCATGTGACATTCTACCTATATTTTTGCGTGACATTGGCAGAGTATACACAGGTTACGGGAAAAAGGGAATGCTTCCCGTAGCATACATATCAAATGGACTTTCTCATGACGACGACGTCAGCGACGAGTGAGGTAAGTTGTTTCCTTTGTAATTACAAATATGTTAGTAACGCTATTCTTTTGTCGTTCCTGTAGTGACCACTATAGACATGCTCATAACGCCCCCTGCCGCCCCCCTCCCCCCACAGTAGTCGCGTGATCGAGTTAGAATCGCACGTTCGATATCCATCGTTTGGAGCCCATGGCTTCGATAGGCAAACACATAATATCTTTGAGTAACGTATGACGTCATTGGTCAAAGCCGACGGGTTATATCCTGTGATTCAGTAGGGTCTACTGAAGCACGGGATACAACCTATCCCGTGGGGTCTACTTAAGCACTGGATACAACCAGTCGGCTTTGACCAATGACGTCACAGCTTACTCATAGATACTATGTGTTTAGTTTCGAGCCATAGATAACAAATGGGTTGTCTGCTGTGGATAAGTGTAATCATTGTACACTGACAAAAAATGAATGTGCCCGCATCTCGTGGTCGTGCGGTAGCGTTCTCGCTTCCCACGCCCGGGTTCCCGGGTTCGATTCCCGGCGGGGTCAGGGATTTTCTCTGCCTCGTGATGGCTGGGTGTTGTGTGATGTCCTTAGGTTAATTAGGTTTAAGTAGTTCTAAGTTCTAGGGGACTGATGACCATAGATGTTAAGTCCCATAGTGCTCACAGCCATTTGAAAAAAAATGAATGTGGTTTTAAAAGACAGCGTTAGACATCGTGTAATTTTTTTTTTTCGTGTGCATTGTTTTAAATAATTGCTTGTTTCCAATTCATTCGGTACTTAATTTCATTCTTAGTGAGTTCGAGATAATTTGGATGAACAGTTTTTTTTTTATTTTAGAAGAATTTTTAGTTTTTAATTTTCGTTTGTAGGTACGGATTTATCTGTTACAATGAATATGGATGACTTAAAGGAGGCTACTAGCGTAGACATGATGGCAACCATTCGATTTTCACAAATGTCTGGTCTTGTTGCCGCTTACGTTTGATGTCGTGAGTGCGGCGAACATATGTGCCTGATAAGTATGTCTGCTGGTCGTACTCACGACTTATTCGCATGGAGGTTTAGCAAGTATCGGTTATGGCGCTCAATGAGACGAGGAACATGGTTCGAGAAATCTAAGCTCGCTTTGAGGGATGTCATAAAAATTACATACTGTTTGTGTTTGAGGTGTCCTGTGTGTCTGTGTGTGCATGAATGTCGTGTTAGTGAGCGTACCGTTGTAGACTGGTATTATTTTTGTAGGAAAGTTTGTGTGGAATATATGAAGTATAGTGGGCCTTTGGGGGGGGGGGGGATGTTATAGTCGAAATCGATGTCTCATATTGGCAAAAGGAAGTACACAGGGACAAACCTGCAGTAGGTTTATGGGTTTGGGGGGGGGGGGGCTGTAATTTCAGGTCCAGAATGTGACGATGTAGTTTTCAAAGTAGTTCCTAATTGAACGAAGGAAGCTTTGGCCGAAGTGGCCGTGCGGTTAAAGGCGCTGCGGTCTGGAACCGCAGGACCGCTACGGTCGCAGGTTCGAATCCTGCCTCGGGCATGGATGTTTGTGATGTCCTTAGGTTAGTTAGGTTTAACTAGTTCTAAGTTCTAGGGGACTAATGACCTCAGCAGTTGAGTCCCATAGTGCTCAGAGCCATTTGAACCATTTTTGAAGCTTTGGCGAAATTAATTGAAGATCATGATGCAGAGGGTTCCGTAGTTATTTCCGATGGTTTTTCTTCATATAGAGATGTGGGGAATAGGGGTTTTCAGCATCTTGTTATTAATCATAATATTGAATTCAGATCTTCATCAACTGAGGCTTGTACCAATAGCATAGAAGGTTATTGGTCAGTCATAAAATTTGTTGTAGGGAGGGGGAAACGACGGATTTCTACACTACAGAGTCACTTAGATGAATATTCATGGATGCGTAGTGTACTCGATACATATTGCCCGTTTAAATGTTTCCTTAAACGTTTTGGGCAAATGTATCGTCCAAAATTTGTTAGTTAATTTCAGATTGGGATGGGGGGGGGGGGTGGAGGGTAACATAATTAAGGAGAAGGGTGGGGTTGGTCTAGACGGTTAAAATATTGATTTGGATTTTTTGTGGTTTATCCGTCATTCTTCATTTTCTTATGTTAAGCGTTAATCTTCTTCTGTGGACTTTTTTTAACTTCATTTCGTTGATGTGAATGTGTGTGTGTGTGTGTGTGTGTGTGTGTGTGTGTGTGTGTGTGTGTGTGTGTGTGTGTGTGTATGTGTGTGTGTCTGTGTGTGTGTGTGTATGTGCTTTTTCCTAATGTTGTGTTTCTTGTGTATGTGGGTATGTGATTTTTGTTGATGTCTTTTTAGGCGAGCTTCGGCTTTTTGCGAGGGAGTTTGCGTGTGATAAGTTTATTTTTTTACTATTTTGTTGAACTGAATTGGTCTATTTTGATGTATTTCATTCTTGTGTTACAATGGTTTGCGTTCGTCAGGTGCAGTACGTAATACAACTTTTACAGCTGTTGCTCTTTTTCTCTTCGCCAGCACTAGTATCACTACGATTTTTTCGAGTCTATACTAGCACTACTAAAGGCGAAAAGACGACACACGTAAAATTTGTATCCCGTACTTCAGTTGACGTATACAGTTCAACTGAAGTACTGGAGACTGGTGGTAGCTAGACAAAAAAAGCGATATTTGTAACATTGATGTGATTTATCTACATAGGTCAACTGAAGAGCAGGATACAAATGTTACATATGGCGCTATTTTTCGCCTTCGATAGCACTAGTATCCTGTTCTTCAGCTGACGTACATAGGTCAGTTTAAGTACAGAATACGCATGTTATAAATGTTATTTCCCATTCAGTAGTACTAGTATTCTATTCTTCAGTTGATCTCTATAGCTCAACTAAAGAATGGGATACAAATTTCACTGCTGCTGGTTTTCTTGTCGTCGCTAGCCGCTAGCAAGACTATGATAACTTTCAGTCGATACTATTAGTATCGAAGGCAAAAAAATAAAATTGTATCCCATACTTCAGTTGACCTATATAGGTCCAATGAAGTAAGGGATACAAATTTTATGTGTGTCGTCTTCTTCCACCTTCGCGTAGTTGAAGTGAGGTAAAGGTTTTCAATGTAACGCACGTCCATTTCCTCGTTTTCCTTAGCAGTATTATCCTATTCTTCAGTTGACCTTTATAGGTACGGGGTACAAATATCATGTATGTAGATCTTTCCGCCTTCGGTGGTAATACTATCTACGTAGCGCAGGCGAAAGAAACAAGACCTGTAAAATTTGTGTCCCGTCCTTCAGTTGACCTATGTAGTTCAACTGAACAATAGAATACTAATGCTAACGAAAACGAAGAAATCTACGTCCGTTAAATTTGTATCCTACTGCAGCTAACCTACACAGCTCGACTGAGGTTCGAGATACAACTCATATATACGTCAAGTGATGTATTCTATGCTACCGCTACTTCTATCCATTTTTTCCCTTTATTCTTTACAGAAGTACTAGTACTCTAACAAGCGATGTCCTTAACTTGTAACCTCCCCACAAAAATATTTAAATTAAAATATGAACCAAGAATAAACTCCCCACAAAAATAATGAAATGAACTATGAACCAAGTGTAACCTCCCCACAAAAATAATAATTAAAAAAAATTTGAGTGTAACCTCCCCACAGAAATATTAATTAAATAAATTTTAAATATTGTAACCTCTGAACAAAATTGGTTCCCATTCATAATCTCTGTGCAGAAATGCATTCACATTTAATGTTCCCACAAAATTCTTTTCTCATTTAATGTTAAATTCGAAACAGAAAAATTCCTAAACACCAAAATAATATAAAATTCAGTAACCTGGTAAATTTTATGACGACAGCAACGCTGCGCCTCGGCCCTGTACTCTGAATAAAAAAAGCAGAAATTCTTACCTCAATAAAAACTGCGAATATATCTGCTCTTACATAAAAAATGTTCGGCACAGCTCCGTGCAATGCTGGCCTATGCTTTGTGACTCGTGAAAGGAATTAATTATTCATTGGACAAAATCTTTAAATTGAAATGAATACTTTTTTTAAAATTACTTTATATTATAAAAATTATTATTGTGGCATTTTTAAAAAAATTGGAATGACAATTCACATACATTACTAGATATGCGCAAGGCTGCTTCTTTACCTTAAACAATAATACTCATCCTCCAGAGTCCCGACCAGGGCAGACTTCCAACACGCGCCGACTACCGAAGACTACTGCCGACTCACGCAGACTACACAAGACTACTACCGACTAGCGACAAGCAACAACTAACTACATACTGCTCTCTGGTCAGAGACTCTCCCATGCCTTGCCCATCGCCGGCAACGCATACGTCTTACAAACTTTATGGTCGAAATATTACTGGCCGTGATGTCTCTCTACCATCTGTTTCCTCTCCTGCATTCCTTTGTTTACGGACACTCGTCTTTGCTGTTTAATCTGTGTAACAAATGATCTCTGGCAAATTCTGACGTCGTTGGTCAAAGCCGATGGGTTGTATCCCGTTCTTCAGTATTCCCTAATTTTCTTCTGACATCCAGTTTTTCAGTAGAAATTCGTCATTGGAATAGAAGCAGTTGACCAGGAGAAATGACTTTAAATTAGATTTAAAACTTACTTCGCTATCTGGTCAGATATTTTACGTTTTTGGGCAAATGATAAAAAATATTTCTTGTTGCGTATTGAACTCCTTTCTGAGCCACTGACAGCTTCAACAATGGGTAATAAAGATCATTTTTCCCTCTAGTTTTGGATGTATGTACATCACTGTTTTACTCAAATTGTGATGGATAATTTATGACGAATTTCATTTGCAAATATATGTATTGCGGCGGCGCTGTTAAAATGCCTAGCTCCTTGAAGCGGAACCTAGATGAGGTACATGGGCGAACATATATTATTCTTGTCGCCCGTTTTCATGAAATCGACACTTTCTTTCTAAGTGATGAGGTGCCCCAGTAAATTATTCTGTAAGACGTTGTTAAGTGGAAACAGGCAAAAATGTCAGGACGCTGGTACGTTTCTTTCCAAGATTAGCAATTATATGAAGAGCAAAAACAGATGAACTTAATTGTTTGAGAAGCTCAGTTCAAGTTTTCATCAATGTGTACACCCGAAAATTTGGGGTATTCTATCCTATTTACTGACTCCTACTCATGTGCTACTTCAATTATTGGTATGGCTCTACGTGTTGTTCAGAACTAAATATAGTGTGATTTTTTTCAAAATTTAGGAAGAGTCCATTTTCCAGAGAACCTCTTAATACTTCTTTGGAAAATATCGTTTACCAACAATATAACACTAGTATCGTCTACAAAATGCACCGTTTTTTCTTGTAGCTAAGTGTAAAGTAGTTCACATATGTAACGAATAAGAATTGACCCAAAATTGAACCCTGTGGAGGTCCCTTTGTGATTTTTTTTCCCTAGTCACTAAAATGTTCTACATCTCTGACATTGTCTGACTTATTCAGCATAGCTTTTTATATTCTGTTTGTTATGTATGATGCGAATCAGTTCTGCGTAAAGCCATCAGTTCCATAAAACTTGAGTTTCTCTAAGAGAGTAACATGATCTATACAATCAAACGCCTTGGAAAAGTCAAAAAATGTACCAACTTTCTCGACCTGTGTAAGATACCTCATAAGTGTTGCAATATCATTTCGTTTTGACCTGAAGACCATACAGTCATCTCTCAGTGTTTCACGAATTTTCTAGGATTTTACAGGGTAATCTGGATGATCGAACGGGGATTTGAACCCTCTTCGGCTCGAATACAAGGCCAGTGTGCTAACCACTGCGCCACCTCCATTACAAGTGGAATAGTTATCTTCAGAAGGCTGCTGCCTGCATATCTTGGAACAAGGTTCTACAGTACGTTAAAATAATAATAAAAAAATACTCTGAGCTTCTGCAAGTGATGCAAAGCTGCAAGTATTGCTGTGACTTCTAGAAAAAAATACACGTTTCAAAGGGAAGCGAAATCAGTTCCCTGTAACCTGCGCATGGACACGGGAGCTTGCAATCTACTCTGCCATTACCTGCGGTTTTGGAGTTGTCAGTTTACTTCTCGAAATACTCTGGGAAATAATGACCAATGCAGTTTTTTTTACTAATTGATCTGTTCAGTAGATCTTCTTCTGCCGCTAACTTGCTGATGATTTTTAAGTGCTTTAAAAAATTATCAAATAATTTAACACAGCACTGTCGTGTTTACTATTCATCTCCTTCCCATTTCCTGGTGCAACACACACACACACTCACACACACACACACACACACACATACAAACACACACAATAATCAGTTTGCCTGTGATAAATAGACTTCACAACAGAGATCGGTAAGGAACATATGCAATGAGTAGTCTATCAAAAGTTCGCAAGTGATCTTTCATAATCACAGAGTTGACTGACTAATAAGAAAATATACAGTGTCATAACTCGATGCAACATAATTTAAGTACTCAAACTAACTAACGTAGTGACTGCTATTTTTGGATGCTAGCTTACGACAGACTTGTAACTGTACATTTTGAATACTGAATACATATTGGTTTAACAGTCTTCTTCCGCTGACTGTGGCTTTGCGCGTAATTATCGTTACTATTTAAAGACGTACGTGGGACTGATATTACAAAATGTTAAAATACACACTAATTAAATATTTAAAATTAAAATAAAACATTGAAAAATGGTAATGCGTATACAGATTAGGCAATGGAATAATTCTGCTCAAATAGGAGATGTAGCCTATTAAACTGGTAAAAACTATGATTCTGTTTTATGAGGCAGAGTTTTGGCACTACGCACTTGGATTTACAAAAGCCCTCTATAAATTTTCTAGGAAGTTAAAATTTCGGATTTGATTATTTCTTTAATTAAGATATTATATTAGTAAAACTTAATATTTTGCTAACAGAAAAATTGGGGATACAGAACTATGACATAGGATTTTTTATATTCCAACATTCTAGAATACGATAATTTTGAATGACAATAACTTTAGAAATGTCACGTTTTCAGACAAAATAAAATGTTCGTTTGACAGAGGGGAATGAGGACCTTTCAGTAAAGTATGTTAACACTAAAGAAATACGAGGTGTGGCTAGAAAAAAACCGGACTAGTACTGGTGAAACAATAAAACGAATGCAATAAGGCTGAAAGTCGCGTGGCCTGTCACGTGACTCTCGCTCCGCCTACTGCTCGAGTTTCATCTGCCTCCTGCACTCAGTCTGCCCGTGGCGTCTCTTTTAAGTAGTTGACGTGTTGTCTGTGCGTCGGAAAATGTTGAGTGTACAGAAAGAACAGCGTGTTAACATCAAATTTTGTTTCAAACTAGGAAAATCTGCAAGTGAAACGTTTGTAATGCTACAAGAAGTGTACGGCGATGATTGTTTATCGCGAACACAAGTGTTTGAGTGGTTTAAACGATTTAAAGATTGCCGCGAAGACACCAGTGATGACACTCGCACTGGCAGACCATTGTCAGCAAAAACTGATGCAAACATTGAAAAAATCGGTAAACTTGTTCGACAAGATCGCCGTTTAACAATCAGAGCAGTGTCTGAGTTAACAGGAGTTGACAAGGAAAGTGTCGAACAAGTTTACCGATTTTTTCAATGTTTGCATCAGTTTTTGCTGACAATGGTCTGCCAGTGCGAGTGTCATCACTGGTGTCTTCGCGGCCATCTTTAAATCGTTTAAACCACTCAAACACTTGTGTTCGCGATAAACAATCATCGCCGTACACTTCTTGTAGCATTACAAACGTTTCACTTGCAGATTTTCCTAGTTTGAAACAAAATTTGATGTTAACACGCTGTTCTTTCTGTACACTCAACATTTTCCGACGCACAGACAAAACGTCAACTACTTAAAACAGACGCCACGGGCAGACTGAGTGCAGGAGGCAGATGAAACTCGAGCAGTAGGCGGAGCGAGAGTCACGTGACAGGCCACGCGACTTTCAGCCTTATTGCATTCGTTTTATTGTTTCACCAGTACTAGTCCGGTTTTTTTCTAGCCACACCTCGTAATTATTAACTTGGTCGAATTTTGAAGTGCGCCTTGTTTTAGTGAACCTTAAATTTTAAATATTTTTCTAAATAAATTATCTCTACATAACTATTTACACTGTTGTTATCAGCAGACTGTAAATTATGTACTGAGTAATAAGCTTTAGTGAAATACAGTGCGGACTAGAATTTAGAGTTTTAATTAGTCATGACAAGCTGCCTCTGTGATTGAATGGTTGCTGATACGGGTGTTCAGCGTTTTAGGGCAAGGGGCTGTCGATCGTTTGTAATAAAGCTGAGTAAGGTTCTCATCGTTGGAAACTGTGAGATGTCATGCGATATCTGCACAGAACTGCAGAAGAGCAACGACGAAGAAACAGATAGAAAAAAAAGGAAAGTGATTACCATCGCTGCATTTGATGCAGAAGGACCCGGTTCGACTCTCGGCACCTCCACAGATTTTTGGCTGA
Source organism: Schistocerca nitens (assembly GCF_023898315.1). NCBI lineage: Eukaryota > Metazoa > Arthropoda > Insecta > Orthoptera > Acrididae > Schistocerca > Schistocerca nitens. The sequence continues at coordinate 891,374,423 of NC_064617.1, forward strand.
GGTAATGAGGTCTGGCGAGGGGTCCACTCAGCCTCTTGAGCCAATATGAGGAGCTGATTCAATAAAGCAGTGCGGTCATCAGGATTCTTTTACTGGCACTAATTGTTAGAGGGACTAGCGATATGCTGATCACACATGTCCCATGATCTTAGATCCCTCCTCGTACTGCCTTGGAGGCAGGAGGAAGCCAGTCGGAACAGGCTTAAGGGCTTATACACTACCGGCCATTAAAATTGCTACACCAAGAAGAAATGCAGATGATAAACGGGTATTCATTGGACAAATATACACTCTTGGAAATGGAAAAAAGAACACATTGACACCGGTGTGTCAGACCCACCATACTTGCTCCGGACACTACGAGAGGGCTGTACAAGCAATGATCACACGCACGGCACAGCGGACACACCAGGAACCGCGGTGTTGGCCGTCGAATGGCGCTAGCTGCGCAGCATTTGTGCACCGCCGCCGTCAGTGTCAGCCAGTTTGCCGTGGCATACGGAGCTCCATCGCAGTCTTTAACACTGGTAGCATGCCGCGACAGCGTGGACGTGAGCCGTATGTGCAGTTGATGGACTTTGAGCGAGGGCGTATAGTGGGCATGCGGGAGGCCGGGTGGACGTACCGCCGAATTGCTCAACACGTGGGGCGTGAGGTCTCCACAGTACATCGATGTTGTCGCCAGTGATCGGCGGAAGGTGCACGTGCCCGTCGACCTGGGACCGGACCGCAGCGACGCACGGATGCACGCCAAGACCGTAGGATCCTACGCAGTGCCGTAGGGGACCGCACCGCCACTTCCCAGCAAATTAGGGACACTGTTGCTCCTGGGGTATCGGTGAGGACCATTCGCAACCGTCTCCATGAAGCTGGGCTACGGTCCCGCACACCGTTAGGCCGTCTTCCGCTCACGCCCCAACATCGTGCAGCCCGCCTCCAGTGGTGTCGCGACAGGCGTGAATGGAGGGACGAATGGAGACGTGTCGTCTTCAGCGATGAGAGTTGCTTCTGCCTTGGTGCCAATGATGGTCGTATGCGTGTTTGGCGCCGTGCAGGTGAGCGCCACAATCAGGACTGCATACGACCGAGGCACACAGGGCCAACACCCGGCATCATGGTGTGGGGAGCGATCTCCTACACTGGCCGTACACCACTGGTGATCGTCGAGGGGACACTGAATAGTGCACGGTACATCCAAACCGTCATCGAACCCATCGTTCTACCATTCCTAGACCGGCAAGGGAACTTGCTGTTCCAACAGGACAATGCACGTCCGCATGTATCCCGTGCCACCCAACGTGCTCTAGAAGGTGTAAGTCAACTACCATGGCCAGCAAGATCTCCGGATCTGTCCCCCATTGAGCATGTTTGGGACTGGATGAAGCGTCGTCTCACGCGGTCTGCACGTCCAGCACGAACGCTGGTCCAACTGAGGCGCCAGGTGGAAATGGCATGGCAAGCCGTTCCACAGGACTACATCCAGCATCTCTACGATCGTCTCCATGGGAGAATAGCAGCCTGCATTGCTGCGAAAGGTGGATATACACTGTACTAGTGCCGACATGGTGCATGCTCTGTTGCCTGTGTCTATGTGCCTGTGGTTCTGTCAGTGTGATCATGTGATGTATCTGACCCCAGGAATGTGTCAATAAAGTTTCCCCTTCCTGGGACAATGAATTCACGGTGTTCTTATTTCAATTTCCAGGAGTGTATTATACTAGAACTGACATCTGATTACATTTTCACGTAATTTGGGTGCATAGATCCTGAGAAATCAGTACTCAGAACAACCACCTCTGCCCGTAATAACGGCCTTGATACGCCTGGGCATTGAATCAAACTGAGCTTGGATGGTGTGTACAGGTACAGCAGCTGCCCATGCAGCTTCAACACGATACCACAGTTCATCAAGAGTAGTGACTGGCGTATTCTGACGAGTCAGTTGCTCGGCCACCATTGACCAGACGTTTTGAATTGGTG